>NC_134266.1:180483974-180783974 GCF_031893055.1 Leptodactylus fuscus | reverse complement strand
GCACCCACAACAGCAAAGGTTCCCAGAATTTCCAAGGTTGTAAAACAGTTTTAGGCCGTAGGGTGAAAACTGTTGCATATCACAGTCCCTGCAAATTGGATATAGTTAGGGACCAAAAGGAAGGACCGCGCTTCACCAGATGTCAAGAAAAACCAATTTATTAAAGTTCAACAGCAAACGCGTTTCGGGCATACATCGCCCTTCTTCAAGTGCAAAGGAACTGTGTGAATAATAATATAAAACATAGCAAATACACGTCTGAATCTCAAATAAACTAATGTGACAAAATAAATTCAATAAAATTATACATCTCAATTCATAACTCATAGTCCATGAATGTTAGATATCTATAGATACCACATAACATTATTCAGTTCATTAATCATTACATATATAAATATCAGTCACATCACAATAAGGCTACTTTTCCATATTTAGCCAAAGTCCAGAGTTACCTAGGTCTGGACCTGGATATATACTATAGATTAGCAATCAGATATACCTACATATATATATACATACATACACACATACACGTATATATACTCCTACACATACGCACATGTACATATATCAGTTACATCCCAATGGGGTCATTTTGTTCAAATATGGCCATAATCCAAAATTTCACAGGTATAGACCTGGATATATAATATGAACTAGTGCCATTAAGCATATTTGCTTAGACTATTTCAGAAACCACTTAATAAGTGCAATGAGTCAAATTATTCTCTAAATAAAACCAGTGTAAGTTCCAGTGTGGCTTGTTACAATTCACCCCCCAAAAAAAAGGAGAGAGGAGCCTGGATCTAAATAGATCCACTTACCTGCCGTGGTGTATAAGCTTGCCTGGAAGACCAGATGTACGGTCTTCAATAGCAGCAAGCATTTTTATTTCGTTGGTGGGCGTGGAGAGCAAAGACCGCGCCGCCCGGGGGACGCACGCGCACTGTAGTGCACGTGTCTCCCAACTCGGGCAGCGCTCGGCGTCATGAGATGCTCAGTGCGCACGCGCGGGTTGGCTTTCCCACGCATGCACAATGAGAGGCACCCCGTGCCGATGCTTCTATGTGCCGCGCATATACACTGACATCGGTCAGCCGCTCCGACCTAGTGAGCGCTTCAGACAGATGTAAAACCCATTACTTTTGGGTACAATTATAGAAGCTACAGGAATGGATATTGGTATAGTGGATACATTACTAGAAAACCCCTGTTTTGGATATTGGAAAAGTGGATACATTACTAGAAAATCGGCACTTGTATGAGAGAAATAAATATAATAGCACTGGGTTAGTGGCACTACATAAATAAATAATTAAATAAATAAATAGATAATACATCAATAGTACATGCATATGACTGGGCTATTAAAATCTGATGACTGATATTAAAATTAAATAAATAAATACATGGCTGGATCCACATGAGTCAATTAAAGTAAACTATATTGTAAAAGCATTAAAATTACCTGATGGGCTAGAAAATAAATAAATAAAAATAAATAAATGGAGCCCTACAGAATGGATTCCCAAATGGGGTAGGATATAAGGGTTAATTCTGGGAATACCGGTACATACTAAAAATTATATATATATATATATATATATATATATATATATATATATATATATATATATATATATATATATAAGGTTAAACTCAGTCCCAAATTAATATATAAAACAATATAAAATTGATAAATGTGGATTACAAGTTCCTATATATTACTCAATCTACGTGATACAGCAATGGTTAGCAGAATGTGGTATACATAAAATTGGTCAGGTCAGAAAATCACCATTGAATAGTTTATAAAAAATATATATACAGTAAAACCATATGGGAATAGCTGGAATGTTGTTATTTACAGGATATTTTAAGATCCTCCTACATCCTCTAATGCCTCATTAAGGCCTGTAGGGGTGAGTGTGTTCATTTTATATATCCAGTACATCTCTTTTTTGCAGAGGGCATTAAATCTATTCCCACAGGATGAAGGTATATGGTCGATCGGAGTGATTGTAAAATTCTCAAATGATCCATTATGTACTGCAGCTGCATGGCGTGATACGCTGTGTTTGAGGAATTTGTTTACAACATTAGAACGATGTTTATTTATTCTCTCCCTCAAGGTTCTAATGGTGCGGCCTACATACTGTAGGCCGCAGGGGCATTTCAAGACATATATGATAAAGTTTGAAGAACAGGATAAGTGTTGGGAAATGTTGAAAATTTCGCCCGTGGAGGAGCTCTTCACTTCCTTCGTGTTATGTGTAATATTTTGGCAACATTTACACTTGGGGTGAAGGCATTTATAACTGCCTGGAGCAGATCCTCCCCCCTGAGGTTGTTCTGATTCAGTGAGTTGTTTTCTCAATCTGCTTGGTGCTAATGCATTCTTTAGAGTGGAAGCTCTCCTAAAGGTCATCCCAGGTCGCTTTGGTAGTATGTTTTTAAGATATTGGTCTTCACTAAGGATAAACCAGTATTTTTCTAATGTTGAGCGTATAGTGGGATGGGCAGCATTGTACGTTGTTATAAAGTTGTACTTAAATTGCTCCATCTTATTTTTACTTTTAGGGACTAAACAGTCCTTCTGAGAGAACTGCATTGCTCTCTTTTTAGCAGCTTTAACCAAATTTTTGGGGTAATGTTTTTCACGGAATCGATTGGATAGAATATTACTTTGAGTTATGAAGTCTGAGTCATGTGTACAGTTTCTTCGCACTCTTTTAAATTGCCCAAAAGGGACATTGTCTTTCCATTTTTTAAAATGGAGGCTCCTGTAGTCAAGAAGGCTATTACAATCGACTTGCTTAAAGTAAGTTTTGGTTAATATCTTGTTACTTTCGCTGGTGAGGGTTAGATCTAGATAGTTCATTTGTTTTGCATCAGTTCCCCCAGAGAGTCCCCACTGATTATTATTCAGCGTTTCAGTGAATTGCCTGAATTCTGCATCTGTTCCGTTCCAGATAAATACGAGATCGTCTATGAATCTTTTATAAAAAATGATTTTGTGTGACCAGGATGTACTGGATATATAAAATGAACACACTCACCCCTACAGGCCTTAATGAGGCATTAGAGGATGTAGGAGGATCTTAAAATATCCTGTAAATAACAACATTCCAGCTATTCCCATATGATTTTACTGTATATATATTTTTTATAAACTATTCAATGGTGATTTTCTGACCTGACCAATTTTATGTATACCACATTCTGCTAACCATTGCTGTATCACGTAGATTGAGTAATATATAGGAACTTGTAATCCACATTTATCAATTTTATATTGTTTTATATATTAATTTGGGACTGAGTTTAACCTTATATATATACAGTCCTATGAAAAAGTTTGGGCACCCCTATTAATCTTAATCATTTTTAGTTCTAAATATTTTGGTGTTTATAACAGCCATTTCAGTTTGATATATCTAATAACTGATGGACACAGTAATATTTCAGGATTGAAATGAGGTTTATTGTACTAACAGAAAATGTGCAATATGCATTAAACCAAAATTTGACCGGTGCAAAAGTATGGGCACCTCAACAGAAAAGTGACATTAATATTTAGTAGATCCTCCTTTTGCAAAGATAACAGCCTCTAGTCGCTTCCTGTAGCTTTTAATCAGTTCCTGGATCCTGGATAAAGGTATTTTGGACAAACAATTCAAGTTCAGTTAAGTTAGATGTTCGCCGAGCATGGACAGCCCGCTTCAAATCATCCCACAGATGTTCAATGATATTCAGGTCTGGGGACTGGGATGGCCATTCCAGAACATTGTAATTGTTCCTCTGCATGAATGCCTGAGGATTTGGAGCGGTGTTTTGGATCATTGTCTTGCTGAAATATCCATCCCCGGCGTAACTTCAACTTCGTCACTGATTCTTGAACATTATTCTCAAGAATCTGCTGATACTGAGTGGAATCCATGCGACTCTCAACTTTAACAAGATTCCCGATGCCGGCATTGGCCACACAGCCCCAAAGCATGATGGAACCTCCACCAAATTTTACAGTGGGTAGCATGTGTTTTTCTTGGAATGCTGTTTCTTTTTGGACGCCATGCATAACGCCTTTTTTTATAACCAAACAACTCAATTTTTGTTTCCAAAATGAAGCTGCCTTGTCCAAATGTGCTTTTTCATACCTCAGGCAACTCTATTTGTGGCGTACGTGCAGAAACGGCTTCTTTCTCATCACTCTCCCATACAGCTTCTATTTGTGCAAAGTGCGCTGTATAGTTGACCGATGCACAGTGACACCATCTGCAGCAAGATGATGCTGCAGCTCTTTGGAGGTGGTCTGTGGATTGTCCTTGACTGTTCTCACCATTCTTCTTCTCTGCCTTTCTGATATTTTTCTTGGCCTGCCACTTCTGGGCTTAACAAGAACTGTCCCTGTGGTCTTCCATTTCCTTACTATGTTCCTCACAGTGGAAACTGACAGGTTAAATCTCTGAGACAACTTTTTGTATCCTTCCCCTGAACAACTATGTTGAACAATCTTTGTTTTCAGATCATTTGAGAGTTGTTTTGAGTAGCCCATGATGCCACTCTTCAGAGAAGATTCAAATAGGAGATCAACTTGCAATTGGCCACCTTAAATACCTTTTCTTATGATTGTATACATCTGGCTATGAAGTTCAAAGCTCACTGAGGTTACAAAACCAATTTTGTGCTTCAGTAAGTCAGTAAAAAGTAGTTAGGGGAATTCAAATCAATAAAATGATAAGGGTGCCCATACTTTTGCACCGGTCAAATTTTGGTTTAATGCATATTGCACATTTTCTGTTAGTACAATAAACCTCATTTCAATCCTGAAATATTACTGTGTCCATCAGTTATTAGATATATCAAACTGAAATGGCTGTTGCAAACACCAAAATATTTAGAACAAAAAATGATTAAGATTAATAGGGGTGCCCAAACTTTTTCATAGGACTGTATATAATTTTTAGTATGTACCGGTATTCCCAGAATTAACCCTTATATCCTACCCCATTTGGGAATCCATTCTGTAGGGCTCCATTTATTTATTTTTATTCATTTATTTTCTAGCCCATCAGGTAATTTTAATACTTTTACAATATAGTTTACTTTAATTGACTCATGTGGATCCAGCCATGTATTTATTTATTTAATTTTAATATCAGTCATCAGATTTTAATAGCCCAGTCATATGCATGTACTATTGATGTATTATCTATTTATTTATTTAATTATTTATTTATGTAGTGCCACTAACCCAGTGCTATTATATTTATTTCTCTCATACAAGTGCCGATTTTCTAGTAATGTATCCACTTTTCCAATATCCAAAACAGGGGTTTTCTAGTAATGTATCCACTATTCCAATATCCATTCCTGTAGCTTCTATAATTGTACCCAAAAGTAATGGGTTTTACATCTGTCCGAAGCGCTCACTAGGTCGGAGCGGCTGACCGATGTCAGTGTATATGCGCGGCACATAGAAGCATCGGCACGGGGTGCCTCTCATTGCGCATGCGTGGGAAAGCCAACCCGCGCGTGCGCACTGAGCATCTCAAGACGCCGAGCGCTGCCCGAGTTGGGAGACACGTGCACTACAGTGCGCGTGCGTCCCCCGGGCGGCGCGGGCTTTGGTCTCCACGCCCACCAACGAAATAAAAATGCTTGCTGCTATTGAAGACCGTACATCTGGTCTTCCAGGCAAGCTTATACACCACGGCAGGTAAGTGGATCTATTTAGATCCAGGCTCCTCTCTCCTTTTTTTGGGGGGGTGAATTGTAACAAGCCACACTGGAACTTACACTGGTTTTATTTAGAGAATAATTTGACTCATTGCACTTATTAAGTGGTTTCTGAAATAGTCTAAGCAAATATGCTTAATGGCACTAGTTCATATTATATATCCAGGTCTATACCTGTGAAATTTTGGATTATGGCCATATTTAAACAAAATGACCCCATTGGGATGTAACTGATATATGTACATGTGCGTATGTGTAGGAGTATATATACGTGTATGTGTGTATGTATGTATATATATATGTAGGTATATCTGATTGCTAATCTATAGTATATATCCAGGTCCAGACCTAGGTAACTCTGGACTTTGGCTAAATATGGAAAAGTAGCCTTATTGTGATGTGACTGATATTTATATATGTAATGATTAATGAACTGAATAATGTTATGTGGTATCTATAGATATCTAACATTCATGGACTATGAGTTATGAATTGAGATGTATAATTTTATTGAATTTATTTTGTCACATTAGTTTATTTGAGATTCAGACGTGTATTTGCTATGTTTTATATTATTATTCACACAGTTCCTTTGCACTTGAAGAAGGGCGATGTATGCCCGAAACGCGTTTGCTGTTGAACTTTAATAAATTGGTTTTTCTTGACATCTGGTGAAGCGCGGTCCTTCCTTTTGGTCCCTAACTATATCCTTCACACCTTCGGTGAACAGGACCCAGTCGCTCAATCACCTACAGGGAGGAACCCCCTAGAATTGGTTTCCAGGCTTTTACAGTAGTTGTGAATTCTTCACAACTCTACCAGGTGAGAGTGCACTTAAACCTGCTACTACACCTTTAATTTAACAATACTTCACCATATACAGCTCGGTGCTGTTTTTTGTTTTTTCCCTGCAAATTGGATGGGATTCTAGCAAATCACATCCACACATTGCAGAAAAAATATGTGAAATGTTGCAGTTTTGGAAAATGCAGAATGTCAATTATACCTATGGAAACGTTGACGGTTTTCCTATAGGTATAGCTGAAGCAGAAAGTCCTCAGACACCTCTGTGGACTTTCTGTGAAAACCACAAACTGTTTCCACCAAGTTTTCTCCTGCAGTGCTTTTTGCTGTTGCCCATTACGCGGACCCTTATCCTTAGACTAAGGCCCCAAATGCATCGTTTTTAGTTGCAGATTTTAATGTGTTTTTTTGAGCTAAAGTCAGAACTAGATTGAGTATAAGGTAGAAATATAAGAGCTTCCTAGATGTTTGCCATTCCATTTGTAGTCATACTTGGTTTGGGGTCAAACTCTGTAACAAAAAAAAGCTGCGTTTCCACAATGTGGGGATTTAGTAATAATGTTTATTACATGGGGAAAAGTCCACCAGGATACGATCAATGGATATGAGTAAAGCCAAAAAGTAAAATCGAAACACGCGAATAAACCTTTAGACCTCATGGCCCAAAGACTCCATACTGGTCACTTAAAAAAATCATCTAGTTAAAAAAATAACTGGCATATCACATCTCCCAAAATAGAGTTTTAAAACATTATAAATAAACCCCAAAAACCAAAATAGAAGGTGTTCCTAAAGACAAAATTGCACTAGTAATAGAGGCAAAACTATATGAAAAAAAACTCTCAAACTTCTTCTGGGGGCCATAATATAACACCTTGGTACAAACAGTGTAACTCTCCTTAGTCAATGGCCACTTTTATCACTGGTCCCATTTTGCATTGATACATAGACTTCCAGTTTTTACATGTTCTGGTTTATTTTCTTGTTTCTGTTGTGCTGTGCATTTTTATGTTTCTGTTTCTTTTGCTTTTGCCACTGTTGCTTTCATCAGATCTTGACAACCAACACGTATATGGTAAGAGTCTGCCATTTTGATATGCCGTGCCTTTCTGCCACTATTTTTATTAGGTGCTTCTAGCTAGAAAATCTTATTGTGTCTAAGGTTTTTTTTTATACAGTAACAGTTTCAAACACAATATCATACATCCGATTTGGATATGTATGTGTGTTTGTGTGTGTGTGTGTGTGTATATATATTTATATATATCTGTATGCCGTGTTTGATAAATATTTGGATTAATATAGGGCAAAATATTGCTAAAAATCAGTGTCACATTACAATATTCCATTGTGTCAAGTATAATGGTGACACTCTAGTTAAAGGGGCTCTATCATTGGGAAAAGTCATCTTATCACATCCTTGCATAGCCTTTAGAAAGGATATTCCACACTTACCTTTAGTATGTAAATTTCCTCAGTGGTTTTTGAATAATTCCATTTTATTCATATGCTAATTAGACTGGGTGCACGATGCATTGTGCACCTTCTTTGCGATTGTTTCCTATGGGTATACACAGCACAGGTTGCTGCTGCTGATGACTCAGTTTCCTATTTGCACACACACATAGGAGATAATAGCAGAGAGGAGGCTGCTGGGAACTTCCTGCGCTGGCTGGAAGCTAATTAGCATATGAATAAAAACGGACTTATTCAGAGACCACTGAGGCAATTTACATACAAAAGGTAAGAGTGGAATAGCCTTTCTAAAGCCTATGCAAGGATGTGCTTAGTTAAAAATGACTTTTACCAATGATAGAGCCCCTTTAAATTAACAACTTGGCTAGGGTGGCCATGCTTCAGCACTCTTTGATCGTGGTATCTAAAAAGTTAATCTGCCACCACTAGGTTTATCAATAAATCCAGCAGATAGAGTCAGGTTTCTGTGCCTGCTCCATCGTAGTATCATACTATTATGAAGCTAGAATTCATTTTTTGCTTTATACAATGGAATAGTAAAGTTCTGAGCAATAAAGGGGTTTCCCACCAAAGCAAATTATCCCCTAGCCATAGAATAAGAGATTACTTGCAAATTAGTGGGAATCCAACAACTTAGACCCCAACTAATCAGCAGAATATGGGACCTTTGTCCCTCATTCTGAATGGAGCTGTGGTTAGGCAGTGCACATACCGCTCCATTCATTTCAACAGGAGTACCAGAGATAGCTGAAGGACTTCACAATTTTCGGAGCTCCCATTGAAATGAATGGAGTACTATGCACCATTCAGATAGAGTCACAAAAGTCCCTTCTCCTGATCAATGGGGGTCTGAACAGTTAGATCACCACTGAATTGTAAGTTATCTCCTATTCTATGGGGATCAAAACCTTAAAGGATTATTTTATTAAGGCTAGGTTCACATCTGTGTCGGGCTCTCCATCTTTCGGGTCCACTAGGGGATTGGTAAAATTGCTTTCACAAACAGACATACTATAATAGGGGCTGCTGTGTTGATGGTGTTTTCATACTGAAAACAGCAGAGATAAAAGTTCTTTGTGCTAGTCTCTTTTCTCCACTGATTTTTGGCGGTCTTGGTGGCACAGATATGAACTTAACCTAAGTTTTGCAATATTTTGGTCCCACTCCAGTTGTCTTGGCCACCACTTAGAATCTTGCATACTGTGCTTTAATTTTATAGTAACAGCACATCTGTTTCATGTTAATGATTCACAAGAGGGTATTCCAGATTCACAATATAGGTGGCCCATCAGTGGCGTAACTAGGAATCGCAGGGCCCCGTGGCGAACCTTTGACATGGGCCCTCCCCGACCGATGCCCAAGACCCCGACCGACCCCCCCCCCCCTGCATTCCTGCGCACACTATTATGCCCCATAGTTGCCCCTGCACACAGCATTATACCCCATAGTGGCCCCTTCACACAGTATTATGCCCCATAGTTGCCCCTGAACACAGCATTATACCCCATAGTGGCCCCTGCACACAGTATTATGCCCCATAGTTGCCCCTGCACACAGCATTATACCCCATAGTGGCCCTTGCACACAGTATTATGCTCCATAGTGGCCCCATCACCCAGTATTATGCCCCATAGTGGCCCCATCACCCAATATTATGCTCCATTGTGGACACCCATTAACAATTATTATAATCTGGGGTCTTTTCAGACCTCAGAGTATAATAATCGGAGACCAAGAGGGGGATACAAACATAAACACTGTTACTTACCTATCCCTGTGCTCCCCGCTGTCGGCTATCTTCAGTGACATCAGGGATATCATGTGACCGGGGGCCTGCGTCGCGATGCATAAGGATGCAGGCCCCAGTTATGTGACGTCTGAAACATCACACAAGTAGGCCCCGAAACCTTTGCGGAGCGTGGAGAGGTAAGTAACACTATTTGTTATGTTCGCTTACCTCTCCCAGGCCTCCGATCATTACACTCGGGGGTCTGAAAAGACTTCTGAGCATAATAATGATGTTTGCGGGGCCCGCGGTGTCACTTACCGATCCCGACCTCTGCCAGGATCGGTAAGTAAGTAGGGCCCGTTACCGGCTGGAGTAACTCCAGCCCGTAACGGCCTATTTAAAGAAAAAAAAATGCAGCAGTGGCGGCTGTCTCCGGGCACCCTAATGTCCCGGGCCCTGTGGCAGCTGCCTCCGCTGCTTTCCCGGTAGTTACGCCACTGTGGCCCATCCTATATGTGGCGATTCAAAGTATTTGATTCGAGTGAGATTGAGTACAGGTGTATGGAACAGTGCAAACAACGAATATGATTCTGTGCTTGCTTGAGCACTGCAGCCCCTTCAAACATCTGATCCACAATCTGATATTGAAAGCCTATCTTAAGCATACACTATCAATATGGTATGTGGTCCCTTCAGTCCCCTGCTTTAATACTTCATTCACTTCAGGTAGTTTCCTGATGTTCCAGGGGTTTTCTGACTTGCATACACTGATGACCCATCTTCAGTATGCATCAGCAATATCACTGAGGGTCTGACACTCGGTACCCCCACCATTCAACTGTTCTCAGCAGCCTCCAGTGACGGGTTTCAAAGCCCTTCTGATGTGACATTGATGATGTATCTACAGTATCAATTGGAAATTTTTTCAGTAGTGTAATACATTTTGCTATTACCATACAAAATAAGTTTTCAGTGAACTAAGCCATGAAATCTTTAATAATTGTGTCAGCATTACTGGTCTACAAAGTGTGATCTGCTATGATGAGTGATGTCTCCTTGCAGCAGCTTATACCTAATATTAAGTATGCCATCATGTAGTAACTTATTTATTTTGTGTCATATTAACTAGATGCTGGGAAACTGGACATTTGGGACTCTGGTCTTTACTGTCCTGGTATTTACGGTGACACTGAAGGTAATGTTGGTTAAGTTACTGAAATTCAAGCAACTGAAATAAAGTAGAAAAGGCAATAAGTTCTTTCAAAAATATGAAACTTTTGTATTTGGCTGTAAATTATGTTTTAGCGTCATATTTCCTCTCTTAATTTTTTATGTGTACTAATACAACATGAGGTCATATTAAATGGAGTATGGATTGGTATTCTTAGGATATTGTCCAGTCTAGACATCACTGGCTCGTTGTGCAGACTATTGTGAATAAAGTTGGGTATACCCTAACCTTACATTTATAATAAATGATTAGAAAATTACTAAATGTTCTGTGTATCAAAGAGCTTGTCCTGGAATAGACAGGACATATCTTCTCCAGAGCAAAAAGGATTGGGAAGTTAAGTCTGTCAGCATTTCATGTTTATGAAAATTTGGAAAAGTTGGGGTATTCCTTCCCTTGCAAGGTCTTCACTCTGATCTAGATAACCACTCCTAACTACAGACAAAGTGTAATAGATGATGTCACGTCAAGCAATGTGGGGTTGGGGGGGACAGCCGGGCAGCGGTTAGGGTCGGTTATCTAGATCAGAGAGTGAATCCCCGGCAGTAGAAGAATTAGATGGTCACATGGACCACACAAAATTGGCGGGTTCAGATGATACACATCTGATGTGTATAGTCAGCTTTATTATGGTAGCACATTAAATATATTAAATCAGTGTTTCTTCCTTTCCTTTCTTTTTCAGCTTGCACTCGATACACAATATTGGACGTGGATAAACCATTTTGTTATTTGGGGATCACTTGTTTTCTATATTGTTTTTTCCTTGCTTTGGGGAGGAATTGTCTGGTAAGTTTTGTTATACAGTGCTTGGATTTCTAAAAACATGCAAACTTATGACATATGACCTTACCTAGAATATTATGTACACTTGTAAAATGTATAATATTGTTCACCAGTCATTCAATAGAAGAGGAATGACTGTGAACAATGAAAATATAGACAACTTTAATTTACTTTATTTATTATCAGTAATGTTCCTTAGATATTTCCAAAGCACTGGATCTAGTTTATCATGCCAATCTCTTTCCACTGGGCGATCTATAATTGTGCAAATTATTCTGTGCATCTTAAATCTGTATCTTATACAGTACTTACAATAAAATAGTTACAGCTACAGTGTAAATAGTGCAGCTACTGTGCCCATCCTTTGTTTTAGGTCCATCCTTTATGGACATTTTATTTTTTTTATACTGTGTGAGTGGACTCTTTATAGAGTGATATAAGAGCTACTGTATGTGGGTACTCTGCACCAATGAGACTTCTCTCCTCTGCTGCCCTTCTTCCCCTTTTGCTCAATATCAACAGAAAATTTCAGTTGCAATAGTAAAGTAAAAGTACATTCAGTGACAAAAAAAAAATATGCACACAGATAGAAATGTTGGATTGCTTGGCATTCAGTTATATCTCATGCATGCTAAATGTTATGCAGTTATGTAGACAGATATGTAAATGATTACAGGTGTGGTCTGATTAGTTACTGGGTCTTGACATGTAAGGGCATAAAAGTGCTTCCTACACAGCCCTATAAAAAGGCTCTCAGAGGCTTCTTTTGGGTAGTGTATCTCTTGGCAAAAGATTGTTACCGTAATTGTTAGTCATGCCTTTACAACAGTTTCAAAGACATACTGTTTCATTGAAAGACTTTGAAAGCGGGTGCATCATTGGACTGAGAGAAACAGGATGGCTATTTTGACAAATTGCCCACCATTCAGACCTTTCTGATGTAGGAGGTGTTGGGAGCAGTAGTTACAGACATAACTCGATCAAGCTCTGGCCTGCCCAGATAGACCACCAGTAGAGATATCGTTTGAACTACTGACTAACATAAGCAGCTCTTGATGTTTCCTTGTCCACAACAAGATACTTTCTTTACATATTCCTGTTTCTGCCTAGAGTATTCCCAGGAACTTAGCAGAAGAAGAACATTTCTTGTTGCGAAGTATCTTGCCATTGTCACCTTACATGTCCCAGTTTCAGCTAGGCACCGTTGCCTCTGTGGTGTTGTGAATGAGAATCCTGGACTGCTATGACCTGGAACTGTATTGTTTTTAGAGACAAACCCAGGTTCTGATTGGGATTTGAAGACCGCAAAGTTTGAGTATGGAGGTCTTATGGTGACCACTTCAATCGTGTCTTTGGTGTCAAGTGACACACTGGCCCAGTGACCGATGTGATGATCTGGGGAACCATTGTATATAACAGGTGGTCACCTCCAGTAGTAATACCAGGAACAGTAATGTAATGCAGATCATTTTTTCAGCCAACTACCAGTAGGATAATGCTCGCCCACAAACAACAAGAGTTTCCCAGGAATGCCTTTGTGAGATTGCAACACTTCCCTGACCTGATTGGTGGCCAGATTTATTGTCACTCAAGCATTTATAGACCCAGCATGGACACCACCTTCAGCAACCTACAGGATCTACAGGTCCAGCTACAATGTCTTTGGACAAATGTACCGCAGGATAAAATATGGAAACTGTATGCCCAACTATATCTCATCCAGGCTAGAGGAGGCACAACAAGGAAATCCTCTTGTCAAGCGTACAGTTTTCCCCAATAAATGTATCCTTGAGTATAATCTAAGTAAATTGTATATTTTCCCCGTAGTATTGATAATCTAAAGTTTATTGAAAAGAATTACCTGTGTTGCCATTTCTGGCTTCAGCTTGCATCGTTTACACCACAGTAGACATTATTTCCTATATTACTTAATTGTCTAAGACATTTTGCACTCCATAAATAACTTTTTCAAGTTTTCTTATTTCTGGGTGTTATAAGCAAGGCACTGTTGTGGCCTTGTGGCAGTAAAGTTTCACTTGATGTCTGGGTTTGCATGAAAGCCTGAGAGACATGTATGAATTATTAACACTTGCTGTACTTTACCTGGCATGCTATTATTCTATTCCAGTATTGTGTTACAGGTGCTTCATGTCTTGCATTGTCAGTGTCTGAAAACTGCTGTTTATGTCTTCAGGAAATATAATTTTTATTCAAGGGTATAAAAGAAACTTATAATACTTTTCAGCCTGGAATCTTACTCATACTTATTGTCGGCATTGATACCTACACAGTTAATACGTAACGATCACAGAAGTCATATAACCAACATAAAACTTGAAACTGAATACATTTCTAGATAGCAATGCTATAAGGTTTGGACCTCAATGAGCAAGCATTTTTTCGTTTCTTTTTTTAGTACAATGATCATTACTTCTTTTTTCTATCTATGTAGCTACATGCGAGCTTGTAAGCCACAACAACAATAAGGTTGTCTATGAAAGCATAATACTGTAATGTACCACGGAATGAATGTGTTCAGAGTACAATAACACAGCTAGCCCCTGACCCAGCCTTGCCAGCAACTTCAGACATGTTTAAATATAAGTAAGGGTAAGTTCACACGGAGATTTTTGGTCAGGATTTTGAGGCCATATTCGACTCAAAATCCTTACCAAAAAGACGACTCTGGGAGACGGCTCCTGGCTTGCTCTGGCTCCCAGAAAAAGAAGCAAGGTGCTCATTCTTCAGGCCGGAGCGCACAACTGGGTGCCGGTGCAGTGCACTGGCATTCAGTAGCAGCTGCCTGTTTTTTGGAGGCCGCCTCAGGTTCTAGTCCAAAAAGCCCCGTCTGAACTTACCCTAAGGCTGCATTCACACTGAGTAATGCTGGCGTTTTTGTGCTTATTTTTGCACATAGAGCCGCGATAACGCCGAGTATACGCCGCGTTTGCACCATTCAACGCGACCGCAAAATAGCGCGGCGTTAAGTGCAAAAATAAGCACAAAAAACGCCAGCGTTACTCAGTGTGAATGCAGCCTAAGTCTGCCTCCAGCTGGTCCAGGGCTCAGGGCTGCAGACACTTTCCAGCAAGTAAAACCTGGCCCAAGCCCAACCTCCTTACAAGCAGATCTAACTAATGACAGGCAGGAAAACACTAGCTAACCATGAGGGTATTGCTCCCCAGTTCCACCAACTGGTCACTCTCATCATTGGGAAACATTTAGTTAAAAGATTTTCCCAGGCAATCAAAACAATGTTATGGCAGCTGCACTGGAGAAGTAAGTGTTGGCTGTCTGCCAGACTGCTTGGCATGTTGTGGTCTAGCAAATTTCTAGTAACAGAGCAGGGCCTCAAGTTGGGAACCTTTGACCTAAAGAATACTTTGTTATAAACATGAAAGTTTATATTCTCTTTGTAAAACCTAGAATTCAGGAAGGGAGGGAATGGAGTGGACTGTAGCTTCTGAGACAGCATAAGGAAAATGAGAGCCGTAGGGTGTAAAACCTCTGACTAGCACAGAGTGTACAGCACAACTGTTACAGGACATCAGATACAACCTGTCTACTCTGCAAGCATGAAGAGAGAAAAGTTTTCTTTCTCCATGTTTGTTGAGTGAGTCGTCTATTCCTGGTGTAATGTAGAGTCTTTGTGTGCGCTCTAGAATAATCACAAAGGATTCAGGTAGGGAAAGGCATTGATTTTTGTCCATAATCAAACCTCTAGGGTTTTTCCATGTTCATTTGCATAGTGACTTTTAGTCGTCTCCTCCCTTCCTTCCAATACATTTTAAAGCGTACCTGAGTTTTCTTTAAAAGTTTAAATGAGTGCGATGACTTTCTGAGCAGTCTGATCTATGGCTATATAAGTCTTCATACATGATGTCCTATCAATTTTTCTGCTGCTAATAACCCCATTATGGCTGCAGCTCATTTTGCAGGAGTAGTCTACCCCATATCCATTACTATTACTAGTATCTAACTGGTTTCTTTACATGTCAGGAGTAACTGTAAAAAAAGCTAAGTTCACACTAGCGTTCATTGAGTCAATCCCCTATTCCACTTAAAACATGCAGAGAGGAAAGCAAGGAACCAAGCAAAGACCCAGTGGACCCCATTATAGTCCATGGGTAACTACTTTTTTAAGTGGATAGGGTTTCTGTTTTTCGGTTACCTGAAGAACAGAAACCCAAATGCTAGTGTGGACCTAGCGTTAACATAATATTGAGGGACACTGGACTCCATATCCAGGCTAAGTCTAGAAATTCAGGAAGGCTGCTTGCTGTCTATTATACCATCCCATCAGTAATAACACAATCAGCTATTCAGAAGTATATATACTCTCTTTACATTGGACTAGGGGGCTGTGAGAAGCTGTAGACCTCCTTGTGTTGAAAGGTTGTTGGCTGTGAAGAGAGCTGTCCTCAACGCCACTCACTGTGCCCCATCCTGAACTTGCTGCTTTCTACAAAGGGAATTCCCTAGTAAAAGGTAGCAGACAGAAAATTTGCAAGAAGGGAGACACCTTGTAACAGTAATTTTAGAAAGGTTTTTCAGGCAAAAAACATGTAAACTACATTACGTTTTGGTCTAGAATCTCATGCTCTATTACTGCAAATGAGAATAAGTCATCTTCAAAGTTAATGACCATTTGAAAAGAAAGAAGAAATAATTGCACTATAAAAATAAAACTTCTACCATAAAAATATTGCGTAACTAATGCATTTTCTTCTTATTTCAGGCCTTTTCTCAATTATCAGAGGATGTATTATGTTTTCATGCAAATGTTGTCCAGTGGTCCTGCATGGCTGGGCATTATACTCCTTATTACAGTCAGTCTCCTCCCTGATGTTCTCAAGAAGATCATATGCAGGCAATTGTGGCCTACACCTACAGAAAGGATCCAGGTAAGCTACCCTCACATAGCTACTAATAGTTTGCTTTTGGTTTCATTATTATTTCCTTTGTATTCTGTATAATAATAAGATATGTGTCAGGATTTTAGTATCAGAGTTGTATAACAAGGCAGCAAAAAGTTTGGAAGGTTGTTGTAGCCATCATAGACATAATTCAGACACATTGTAACATGTTTTGTATTCAATGAATTTTCCTAGCAGTATCTTTGCCTGCACTTGCAGTCTGTAAGCTAACAGCTAACAATGCTTCCCTTATATGCATTAGAAGAGTAGGTTGATACTGAGATACTGTTATTTGCTTCTAGCCTATATGACTTGCAAGTTTAATGTGATTTGTAACCAAAGCCTGTACGCTGAAAGAAAAGCTCAATATTTAGTACATGTGAAGAACATATAGTATGTAACAGAGTCTGACAGCAGGTAATAATCTAAAGCCAATAATATTTCTTTATATAAACGAAGTTGTGGGTGTTAAGAAGTACATTGTATATTAAGAATACTGAGATCATACCTATTCACATGTGTTATTGAGCTTTTATTTCAGATTAGATTAATATGTGTTAGCATTGCTTTAGAGTTTAATGAAACATCCCTTGTGTTTCTTTCTCCTTCTGCTTCTTTCCTATCCTGTCTCCTACCTGCTTTGCATAAATAACTGACCCCTTGCTTACACATTGCACGTGGGCACCTGCTGCCACCTTCTGGGGAACTCACAGACTAAACAACCGTGCCTTTCTGTTGAGCAGTCCACCATCTTTATGCTCTCTCAGACCACCACCAATATAACTTTCTAATGGACCTAAAGGTGATACTTTTTTCCTGACTTTTTCATGGATTTCCAGACTATTTTTCTATGTTTCTGTTTCTAAAGGTGCCAGTCTCTTACATAGAAATCAATTTACCATAAATACCTGCTGTATAGACTAGGAGCACTCATGATTGTTTCTAGGTATATTGTACATGCTACAGTATTAACAAAATACATATGGAAAATGTTCTTAAAATATGGAGAATGGAGAAACAACTAATAGAAATTTATGTGCCAAGACGATAGAACATTCCAGTTCTTTCCAGATGTAGATGTAGGATGTCTGACAACTATGGATACATGAGATAGCTACGCTTCATTGGAATGCATAAAATGGCATCAGTAGGCACAAAGAATTTCAGTCTATAGCAAGTTTTGATTATTTTTGACATATCATACCAGGCATGCAATAGTAAAATTCCATAGAAGTTTTTTACATATTGAGTGTGTATCATCCTAGTTATATTTTTGTTGTCAACATCCACCACATTTGGTTCTCTACATTTGCATGTTTATAGACAAGGATATTATTTGGCTAGCAGCTATCTAATGCATGTGAGCGGCAAATGCCAGTTCCTCATATACAAGTGTATATTATACTATATCCATATTGTAGATAGAAGTTATTTCATTAACAAATAGATAGATATTGAGGACTACATCATTCAGAAAAGTTGAGCAATGTTTACATGGGGTAGATTTGTCTTGAGGATTCCATACCTGCAAACAAAAGTTCAAACCTTCCCTCTATCAACATAGTTTATAAATTTTGTCACAGTCAGCAGGATGTGGACCCCCTGTGCCAATTAACCACCCAGCGGGTCCATATCCTGCTGGGACACTGCCAGAGCATAAGGGGAGCTTGACTTCATTGAAGGAGGATTACTGTGTCACTGCGTCTTTGAGTGGTCCCAGTAGATGTAGTGGCTGGCAAGGGCCAGAGAGACACCAGTGCAGAGCCCCAATGGGTCAGACAGGCAAGGTATAGACAAGGAATCATCCAAGAATCAAAATATGGGTCAAAATACACATCAACAGAAGCAAAAAAAATAAAAAAAAATACAGCAGACAAAATTTAGCAGCAAAGGAAAGAACCTAAGGCTGGTCTTACACGACCATAATGCTTTTACGGTCCACATGTTGCTGATCAGCAACACTAGTTGCTGATCATCAACATAGACTCCACAGATGCCCGTAAACTGCCGCACTCACCCATAGAGTTCTATGGGCGAGTCCGTGCATTGCCGTGAATTGCGGCCATTACGGACATGTTCTAAAAACTGTGGACCTCAGTTGCAGCCCGGCACACCACGGATAAAATATCCGGTGGTGTAAGAGGCCGCATTGAGTATAATGTGTCCGCAAACGGTCTGCAATTGAAAACCCTCAATTGCGGGCCATTTGCGGTCTTAAACTACGGTCATGTAAGACCAGCCTAATTGCCAATGAGCAGAACCTAATTCCTCAGGATCTCATGTTGGGGCTAAGCAGATCTAAATAGCCAAGGAAACTCAGGGACTAGCTGGGGACATATTGTGACTGGTCGTTTGAGATGGCAAGAAGGCCAAAGTATTCCCTAAAGGCAGAACAGAGCCAGAAGGGGGGGTGTACACACGCAAAACATGTGTCACAACAGTGCAAAGAGTGATGGATTCAGTCCCAGTCGAATAAGCGAGTGAGTTGACTGAGACCCATTGGCTTTACCATTTTTATTTGCTGATCCTTTTGTTTCCCCAGAGATTTGTAGTGTCACAGGTATCTGAAAGCCACGCTTCTTCCCCTTCACTATTAACATGCTTGGCTTGTTCAGCCTGACTTAAGGTGCATGTTAATGTGCATGTCAGGCTGATAGCTATTCATGCATCTGTGTAGATTTAGGCTCTATTCAGATCACTTTTTTTACATCCTTTTAAAGGATAGAAAAACGGACGCAAATGGCTGCAAACTGTCGGCATCTCTTTAGATAGACATCTATGTAAAAAAAAATGTTTTCATTTCTGTCTGGTTTTTTTTGGACAAACACAAAAATACGGTATACTAAGTGTTTGGGATCTGTTTTTTTTGTTTGTTTTTTTAACATTGATGTCCATGTAAATGGATGAGACATGTCAGAAGAGGTGACAGGTCCTCTTTAATACTGATAATGCACACATTCATAATACACACATTCAGTTCATTAGAGAAGGTCATTTGTAGAATAAGTATAATAACCATGATTGTCGTCATTTTCACCGCATGTTGATTTTCGTACACTGCTTGGGTGTGTGTCGATTATTGTTTAATGGCTACTTGCCAGTATAATACATCAGATCATGATCACTGCCAGTGGGAGTAGAAGGCTTGGCTGAAAACAGCAAAATCTTTGGAGGATTTATATGCCTTTGAGATCACTTTTATTTCTGTCTGCTTCTATTATTTAAGGCTTTGCTTCTATCTTGCAAAGAAATGTTCTGAAGCAATCTTTATGCTTGCTTAAAAAAATTAACTAACTTTACGCTATAGCTCAAAAACAAAGGAGACACCAGAAAAAAGAAGCATTAGTCTTGCTATGTCAAAAATATAATATACATATTGTACTTTATTGTATTTTACAGGTTTCCAGGTTTTCCCCCTTCTTTATTCATAAGTTCATAGGTTTGGTCAGCAGAGGGTAGTATTCATGAACAAACATGATAGTGTGAATATAGAACTAAATATAGCAAATAATACAATAAACTATTTGCTATTTTTACGTAATAGCAAGGAATGGAGCAAACCCTGTGGAGCTTGGGGAGGTGTATGTAAAAAAAATCCAAAAAACTCCCTCTTTGTTCAGTCTCGCAC
Source organism: Leptodactylus fuscus (assembly GCF_031893055.1). NCBI lineage: Eukaryota > Metazoa > Chordata > Amphibia > Anura > Leptodactylidae > Leptodactylus > Leptodactylus fuscus. The sequence goes on along the minus strand of NC_134266.1, from coordinate 180,763,662 downwards.
CATGGTCTGGAAGTCCCGGTAAGGAACTGATGACATATGAGAGTGACGTCACCAGCTCCTTACCAGCGACTGCCAAGACCACTGACTGGTCTCAGCTGTTAAGTGGAGCGCAGGACTTCCAGCAGAACATGTGAGTATGCTAGTTTATTCTTAAATTTACACTTCCCCCAGCCTCCACAGGGTTGCTTCAATTCCTGTACAATCATTTTAATGTTCACAGAGATGATTGTCAGGTAACTTTAAACCAGCTACCAAGGAACTCAAGTGTTAACCAGTTGGGAAAATCCCTGCTTTTCCGGAATGGGACTGTATTTGGTACATGCGAGACCATCAGGTGGAGTTCAGGAGACCAGCTATTCAATTGGTAGTTCTGGTGGCAGTAGACTTGGTGTATGTTCTCAAAAAGACAGAACATACTGCCATACTCATCCTCAATAAGACACATCATACACTCATGCATGTTCAGATCTTAGTTTTTTTCCTCATCCTTACAGAAGATATTGAAACAAAATTTGGACATTGAAAGGAGACTTCTGGAAGATTCCAGTGCTGTTGACAGATAAGTTCAACAAATACTCTGAATAGGTAACCATAATATATAGGTGTGACCGGAGTGTATTTTGTATTTTCCTTCTCGTGTGATAAAACTCTGGACATTTCTCCTCCAAACGTTTTGCTGTGAGTGACATCATGTTCACAAACATGTTTTCCTTCTTCCTACTTCATACGTGGAATATTAGAGTAAAATAGCCCTGTAATAGTGTGTCTCTTGCATAATAGTGTGATATTGCTTCCCACAGTAAAGCATTGAATTACATTTTCCGTTGTTTTGGAAAATACGGACTTGCTGTTGACAGATCTACTGTATAGTTCCTAATATTTGTATCTGTCTAGTTCTTCGAATATATATTGTTGCCTTACTTTGAATGGCCTGGAAAGGATAGGGGGGGGGGGGGGTTGAATTATTTGTTAACTTCTTAATAGCTACATAGCACACATCTACAAACATCTGAAACAAAGCGACACCATACACCATGCAGCCTTCAGGTATTCATAGATTGATCGTGTGACTTGGATGTTCATGGTTTAATATTCATTATATATTCATGTTTTACTGGAATTAGAATCAACTTAGGGATAGAATGAGATCCATCAACAGCAGGAGTTGCAATTTCCTTTATTGCACACTATTTTGCAGATAGTTTGTGAGACGCAGAACTCCCAGGTTAAAACTGTAGTGTCTATGAAAAATACCGCTCTTGTTGTAGTGTGATAATCTTTGTTTCTTCCATTGCACTCTGTGACTGAGCGTGTCCTGTTTACTGTGCTTTAATGCTGTTCTTTTTCTCAACAGAATGCTTCCAGCCTGTCTCAGGACCACGTTTCTGAGTTTACACCTCTAGCCTCCATGCAGAGCCCAAGCTACCAAAGCAATGAGTTCAACAGTGCAGCAGACAACAGGTCTACTTATTATTCTAAAAAAGTGATGCTCACTCATTGGCAACGCAATGATTATTTCAAACTCCCATCCCTCTTTGGCTATTCCAACACCCGCTATAGCTCCAGCACGGGCTCATACCTCAGCAGGTCAGGCTTGGAAACATCCGTGTGACACATCACCACTGCAAGCCTTTACAAACTCTTTATTTTTTATTTTATTTTATAATTTGGGAGATGCAGCAAAATGATTGTCTAGTAAAACTGTAGCCTCTTGGATGCCTACTTGCTGTCTGACCACAGGAGTGATCGCTCCTGCAATGGCCTATGGGGCTGTTAGTTATTTTTTTAAACACTGCAGCAAAGAACAATTTTCACAGTCTGGTACTGTGTGACTGATAGCACTGTACATCTTCCCTGTTCCCTGTCCAGAGATTTATGTGGTTTATTAGTCATGTCTGCTTTCATTGTTTTATACTACTGAATTGTGTTTGTGGATCATTTCTACTACATGTTGTAGTCAACAAGTTGATATTTGATGGAGCACAATATGTCATCTAACTGAAGATCCTCCTTTCTCTTTCTCTCCTCTGCTGGTACCAAAAGAACATGCTGGTGTTTTTCTTGTGCTCATTTCTTTTCAAGAAACTCTGTCTAACGCTCATTTCATTGTAAGTTGCCAAATATGTTCATGTAAACCTGTGTTCTCCCAGTAGCTTTCCCAGGACCTCCTACCGTAGATGTGTGATGTGTCCTTTGACAATACACTGTTCCTTACAAACTGTGGATATTTAGTACTGTTACTTTGCGACATTACTGAAAAACATATCATGAAGTTTAAGCTATATAAGATACAAAGAGTTCTTAAAGGGGTATTCCCAATTTAAGAAGTTAGGGAATAACTTGCCATTCAGGAGAAAAGGGAAATGTACTTCCCCGTTCTGAATAGAGCCATACTTAGGCTGGTGCACGTACCACTTCATTTATTTCAATGGTCAAAGTACAGATTTCGGCTATCCCCGGCACTCCCATCAAATGAAAAAAGTGGTGCACACACTGGCCGAATACCTCTTCATTCAGAACCAAAGACTAAGATACCGAATTCTAGTGATCCTGTGGTTCTGAGAGGTCAGATCCCTACCAATCTGCAAGTTATCCTCTCTCCTATGAGTATGGGATAACTTGTAAAGATGGGAATGCACTTTAAGAAGGAGAAATGGTATATACATTTTTCATGTTGTGCAAAATATCTTAGCTGAAGCAATATGACATTATTTGGATAATGTTTAGAGATGTAGCAGAGCTAAATTTATTGATTTGTTGTCAAACTTTCAGGTCTGTTAGGGGAAATTCACACTACCGTTACTAATGTCCATTACTGTCTTCTTTCATAGGATTCTATGTCCGTACCCATTGACATTAATGCAAACAACATGATGGAAGATATCTTCCCTCATGTTGGTTTACTTTTGTAATGGAAGATAAAGTCCTGTATATGGTGTCTGTGACAGTTTAATGTCCGTTGCTGTCATCCTATGACGGAAGACAGCAATGGACATTAGTAACATTAGTGTGAACTCCACATTAGATCTGAAGTTTAATGTTTTGCCCCTTTTGTTTCTACACTGAAATACTGTGTGTAGTAAACCTGTTACATTTAATAACCTCAGCTGTGTTTATTGTTATGAGCAATACAAGACCAAATTTGTAGAGAGGATACAATACATGAAAAATAATCGAATAAAACAAAGGATTCTCTGCGACTGTGCAATTCCTTGAATTGAATATGTGACGAACTCTATGTGTAGCAATATGGTATATGTCTTTGGAACTGCAATGCATACATAGACATCTAGGGAGTTATATATATATATGCATTAATGCAATATTTAACCAAACACAAGCCCCTGTAGCTGTGCCTGCCTATACCGCCCAGGACCAAATTACTACACATCATATAACAAAATGTGAATATATTGTTTCCTCTCTTAAAGGGAGTTGTCCCAGAATTCAGGAAATTAACCAATTAACTAGAAATATTGTTAAAAAAAGAACAAACATTCCCTTATTACACCGATCTTTGTTTATTTTCCTAGATGGATTATATCCCATGTATCTATAATCCATCACTGGTCTTAGCAATAATGACGGCATGTACAGCATGAGACCTCTGAGGACAGTGATTGGGTGCTGCGGTCACATGTATTTACTGCTTGTTATTGGTATAGGATAGTGATCAAAGACCAGCAGTGAGCATCAGAGCATCAGCAAAAGATAATGTAATATTTTAGTTTTAGTTTTTTTATAACATTTCCTGCTCCCATGTTAACTTCTCAAACTTGTGGACAACCACTTAAAATGTATCTTTTTGTCGCATTTCTAGAAAACTTCATTGTGCTTAACTCAACATCTATACTCTGGCTCCTATACTATACATTTAGTGACAAGAATGGCCTTGGATCCCATCTGGACCAAGTAGTGGAGTCTTTTACAAAAGTTTTGTTTAGAAAAGGTTTCCACACATTATTTCAACAGCATTCAATCCTGTTCTTGGCATTAGGCCCGGATCACATCTGCGTTCGGGATTCTGTTTGGGGAGTCCGCTTGGGAACTTCCCGAACAGAAACCTATGGGGTCCGTGTGGTTTCCACATGAAACACGCAGAGAAAAAAGTCCTGCAAGCACTACTTTTCTCTCTGCATGTTTCTCGCAGAAACCACACAGACCCCATTATAGTCTATGGGGTGTGTGTATTTTCCCAGGTAAGCGGTTTTCTATGCATATAGGTTGCCTGTATAGGAATTCAGAATTCAGATTGAACAGGAGCTAAGACTGTGATTCTGATGCAAAAAACCAGAATGTGTCCATTGACATCCATCAAGTTTGCCAGCAGGTCTGATAAAAATAACACAGACTGCTGCTCTATTTTTTCAGTAGAATAAAATGAAAAACCCATCAGAAGAAACCAATATGTATTTTTCCTACCTTAAGGTCAACGAAGATGTTTACAATTGAAAAGTTTGTATCCATTATAACGGAAACATTTCTTATTGTTTTTTGATCCTTTATAGGATCAGAACAATGGAAAAATAAAAATGTAATGTGAAAACATCTTTAATCTCCCACACAGAGCTGGATTAAAGCTAGATTCAACAAATTCTAATTCTGTATATTTTTTTAAGCAGCTGATGCCTATTTTTCACAACATCCTTAATAAAAATGTATTTTCATTCATTTCTTTTCACAACAAGACTTTGGTGCAATTTATAAATATTTAAAAGACAAATATATGTCATGTCTAAGTATTATTGCAAGAAAACAAAAAGTCTGTTCCCTGTTAAAGATTAACTACTGATAATGTTTCATAAATTGTTTTTAAAAACGTTTAGCAATTCATTTCTCAGTAGATTATTTTCGGAGTTATTTCTTCGAATTTGGTGTTCCCCCTTGTTGTGCAAATGCAGCGTTTTTTGTTACAGATTTGAATGCAGTTTTTTGAGTCAATGACAGGAGTTGCTTGGAAAGTATAAAGGAAGAAATTAGACGTACCTCTTCTGTTAAAGGAATCCTAGCATTGGATACCGTTTTTTTCTCATGTAGGAATAGCCTTAAGAAAGGCTATTCTTTTCCTACCTTTAGATGTCTTCTCCGTACCGCCGTTTGGTAGAAATCCGAGTTTTGGGCGTCCCCAATGCTGCGAGAGAACTCTCCAGCGACGCCTCCTTCTTCCATCCTGGGTTTCAATCTTCTAGGCCTCAGTCCTCTGGTAGGGCCGACTGCACATGCCCAGGCAACAAGAAAAAGGCCCTTTACACCAGCTTACTGTAGCTATTTTCTTGTGGCCCAGGCATCCGCAGTCGGCTCTGCTCAAGGCCGAGTAGATTAAAACTCAGGACGGAAGAAGACACAGGGAGAGAGGCATTCCAGAAGAAGATGGAGGCGTCACTGGAGAGTTCTCTCGCAGCATTGGGGACGCCCCCAGTGCTGCGAGAGAACTCTTTTTCATACCGAACAAAACCCGGATTTCTACCAAACGGCGGCATGGAGAAGACATCTAGAGGTAGGAGAAGAATAGCCTTTCTTAAGGCTATTCCTACGTGTTAGGGAGAAAAAAAGGGTATCCAATGATAGGATCCTTTTAAATCCACTCCTGATGGTGGCTCAAAAAAAAAAAAAAAAAAAAAAAGCGCTGCATTTCTACAACGTGGGGCCTTAGCCATAGTCTGTTTTCTTGTACTGTATGGTAGAGTTTTGAGTGCTCATAGTTAGGGATCCCACTGAAAAAACTTAAAGGAAACTGTATGATTCTCTATTTTTCATGCTTCTTCAAGCAATTCCCAAGGTCCATCAGTGCGTGACATTAAAAGAAAGCAGGTTGTGCAGAAAGAGTGGTAGATTTAGAGCTTCATGTAATGGGATTATAGACTCTCTCCAGACTATATGAAAATAAATCGGCACATGAACTGCTGACCAGGACTATTTATAAAATAATATGTGAAATTATAATACCAAGGAACAGAGGACCCAGCACCTTATGACCCAAGATAAGATGCTGTTTTGTGTTGCCGATTGCTATAGGCCAAGAGTGCTGAAAATGTGTTCCATAGTTCTACAACATATACAAATACTATGCATATCACCTAATAGACACTAGTTCTTGTAGCCCACATGACAAGAAGCACACCATCCATCATTTGTTGCAGTTTTGTAGCAAATACTAGTGCGCGGCATTCTGAGCTGAATATTCCTGCAATTGTAATAGGTGACCATTACTATTGGCTTATGTTGTTAAATATGGACTCCATTTCAGATCTCATCTGACATTGTATTTACAAATGATAGCACACAATCTTTTTCTGAAAAAAAAAAGTTTTCGACAAGAAATGACTTTTCATAAACAGAGCCATTAATCTATATATGAAAATATATTTCATTACCAATAGTGTTGTGTCTATGTAAGCTAAAGGTAATCGTAATGCAAAATAGGATGGCACTGTATAGAAGTATCCACAACCATATTGTCTCTTGTTTTGGCATGTTTTGTTGACATGGTGAATTAAAGTGAGAGGTTTATTCTTTTTAAGCTTTCTGGATATGTGAAATCTTTGCTTTTGTGTCTTTGGCTCTTAAAAACTCAATGGGTAAATCTAAGATATGCAAAACACATATGTATGAAACTAACCATAGAGTCTTTGACCATTGTTGCAATTGCAGGAAAAGAAACTGGGATGTAAATTCTGGTTGCAACTTGCTATATGTTTTTGGAGCCAGAAATGATGTTGCCCCATTCCTCATGCGACTGATGCAGCCAGTAACTGGCCTCAGACATGATAAAAATCATATTCCTGGAAGGAGACTGCATATATGTGATGTTAAGCAATGGTTCACAGCAGGATGCAGACAGGCCCAAGTGGTGAAGATTGCACAGTTGCAGTCTGTCAGGGATCGGGGTCTCACACCCAGATATATCCACTCACTGTATACCAATTCTGCATGTTATCCATATACAGTCCTATGAAAAAGTTTGGGCACCCCTATTAATCTTAATCATTTTTAGTTCTAAATATTTTGGTGTTTATAACAGCCATTTCAGTTTGATATATCTAATAACTGATGGACACAGTAATATTTCAGGATTGAAATGAGGTTTATTGTACTAACAGAAAATGTGCAATATGCATTAAACCAAAATTTGACCGGTGCAAAAGTATGGGCACCTCAACAGAAAAGTGACATTAATATTTAGTACATCCTCCTTTTGCAAAGATAACAGCCTCTAGTCGCTTCCTGTAGCTTTTAATCAGTTCCTGGATCCTGGATAAAGGTATTTTGGACAAACAATTCAAGTTCAGTTAAGTTAGATGGTCGCCGAGCATGGACAGCCCGCTTCAAATCATCCCACAGATGTTCAATGATATTCAGGTCTGGGGACTGGGATGGCCATTCCAGAACATTGTAATTGTTCCTCTGCATGAATGCCTGAGGATTTGGAGCGGTGTTTTGGATCATTGTCTTGCTGAAATATCCATCCCCGGCGTAACTTCAACTTCGTCACTGATTCTTGAACATTATTCTCAAGAATCTGCTGATACTGAGTGGAATCCATGCGACTCTCAACTTTAACAAGATTCCCGATGCCGGCATTGGCCACACAGCCCCAAAGCATGATGGAACCTCCACCAAATTTTACAGTGGGTAGCATGTGTTTTTCTTGGAATGCTGTTTCTTTTTGGACGCCATGCATAACGCCTTTTTTTATAACCAAACAACTCAATTTTTGTTTCCAAAATGAAGCTGCCTTGTCCAAATGTGCTTTTTCATACCTCAGGCAACTCTATTTGTGGCGTACGTGCAGAAACGGCTTCTTTCTCATCACTCTCCCATACAGCTTCTATTTGTGCAAAGTGCGCTGTATAGTTGACCGATGCATAGTGACACCATCTGCAGCAAGATGATGCTGCATCTCTTTGGAGGTGGTCTGTGGATTGTCCTTGACTGTTCTCACCATTCTTCTTCTCTGCCTTTCTGATATTTTTCTTGGCCTGCCACTTCTGGGCTTAACAAGAACTGTCCCTGTGGTCTTCCATTTCCTTACTATGTTCCTCACAGTGGAAACTGACAGGTTAAATCTCTGAGACAACTTTTTGTATCCTTCCCCTGAACAACTATGTTGAACAATCTTTGTTTTCAGATCATTTGAGAGTTGTTTTGAGTAGCCCATGATGCCACTCTTCAGAGGAGATTCAAATAGGAGATCAACTTGCAATTGGCCACCTTAAATACCTTTTCTTATGATTGGATACATCTGGCTATGAAGTTCAAAGCTCACTGAGGTTACAAAACCAATTTTGTGCTTCAGTAAGTCAGTAAAAAGTAGTTAGGGGAATTCAAATCAATAAAATGATAAGGGTGCCCATACTTTTGCACCGGTCAAATTTTGGTTTAATGCATATTGCACATTTTCTGTTAGTACAATAAACCTCATTTCAATCCTGAAATATTACTGTGTCCATCAGTTATTAGATATATCAAACTGAAATGGCTGTTGCAAACACCAAAATATTTAGAACAAAAAATGATTAAGATTAATAGGGGTGCCCAAACTTTTTCATAGGACTGTACCTCACCTACTCACACACATTTGACCCTAGATGCAATCATATAAAAAGGGTACTCTGCTTCCATACTATTCTAGCTCACTGGTCACACTAGGCTACATAGGAATGAAGTGCCCTTTTACACTCATGCAACCACACAAATCTGCCAACCCTCACGGTAGGCAAGACACCAATATAAACACACCATACAGTCTTAGAAAATGTGGGAAAGTTAAAGCCAAAGAACAGTCTTACTAGACTTTACATTTAAAAAAATTTTATGAAAAGATAAACATACAAACAATGTGACATAAAAGGGGAATAAAAGTACAGACCTGGATTTAAGTCTTTGACCGAATCCATACAATTCTAAAGAATCTGACAAGCTCCTGTGCCTCATGGCGTTTTATGGACCTTTAGTGCTACCTCACTTCCTATAATCCTGTGCCGCCATCATTTTTTCTGGTTTCCATATATAGACTTTTTGATTAACAAGTTCCCACATGGTCTGCTACAATGTCTGCTATAGTCAGTATCATATACAGTATATACATGAAGTGTAGCCCTATAGATATAAGTAGATACAATAACATTCTTAAAGAAACATACCAAAGTATAACATGGTGACACTGCATGAATAGGAGAAGGAATGGGAAATATAAAGGATGGATTTATACTTTTCCTCCTTGCTGAATCCACTTCGGGCTTTGGCTCAAAAACTGCAGCAAAATCTACACCAATAAAAGAAGTCAATCTACAGTACTATGTTACAGATAAAGCTCAGAAAACAACATTGCTTCTGTTGACTTGGCATTCCACACTTGTTATCTAATCGATGCTTTCTCACCTCATACTTATAGGCGGTCTCAGCTTGTTTGAACTTCTGTGAAATATTTACTACACTTGATACATGTCAACTTTTTATCTATGAAATGCTGAATGAATGCCCTATAATAATGAATTACTCATCATGTGCGTACTAGATGCAGTGCAGACAGGTCTCCCTTTAGTACCACACCTCTAGAACCTCTAGAGCACTGGCATAGAAAAGGGAACAAAACTAAGCAACATTTTCCCTGTTCAAGACTGTGGAAAAAATCCTATTAAATTTTAAGATTTAAAATACATAAAAAAGTAAATGGCTTATAGTTACAAAAAAAATATAATAAAAAAACACAAGCAAAACAATATACAAACTAAAAAGACGTAATATAAAGAAACAGAACGCTTTAAAGGGACTCTACCATTAAAATTAAAAAATTTTTCTCGATCACACGTAGGAATAGCCTTAAGAAAGGCTATTCTTCTCCTACCTTTAGATGTCTTCTCCGGTTCTGACACATCTCCGACCTTTAGTGAGTTCTGCTATAGACCCCCTCCAGTTTGCCTATTGGTCGGGCATTGGGGTGGATGATGCCATCATCCACCTTCTTCACAGAGCTCTCTCTCTCACCTGGAGAAACTAGGGAACAATGTTCTTTGATTTCTCCAGTGCTTTTAACTCCATTCAGCTAAGGCTACTGAGAGACAAGCTGGCCCTTGTTGGAGTGGACCAGCACCTGTCCATCCGTCTCCTAGACTACCTCACTATCCGCCCTCAGTATGGGAGAACCCAGGACTGTGTGCCTGACACTGTGATCTGTAGTACGGGGACACCACAAGGTACAGTTCTTGCCCCTTTCCTCTTCACACTGTACACTGCTGACTTTAGATGCAACTCATCTAGCTGTTACTTGCAAAAGTACTCTAATGACTGCTATAGTAGGCTTCATCACAGACAGATACAACAGGGACTACAGGGATTTAAACCGGGATTTTATGGACTGGTGCCAATGGAACCACCTCAGGATTAATGCGGGGAAGACTAAGGAGATGGTGGTGGACTTTAGTAAGCGGAGAAGTGCTCTGAATCCGGTGGGTATCCAGAGGACAGGCATTGAGATAGTCAAGACCGGACTGGGCTGATCACCTGGATGCGCTGTACAGAAAGTGTCACAGCAGCAGGCTGAGGGTGTTTGGAGTCCAGGGGGCACTTCTTAGGGCCTTTTTCAACTGTGTGGTAGCATCAACCATCTTCAGAGTGGCCTGCTGGAGGAGTAGCATACCAGCCAGGGACAGAAATAGACTTGGCAGGCTGGTTAGAAGGACCAGCTTTGCCCTGGGGAGCCCCCTGGACCCAGTACAGCAGTACTGGTGGTGGGTGACAGAAGGATACTGTCTGTGGTGAGTGCCATGCTGGAGAACAACTTCCATCCCATGTATTAGACCTTGACGGCACTTGGCAGCACTGTCAGTGACCGACTGCTTCACCCCAAGTGTGAGAAGGAGCGCTATTGGAGGTCCTTCCTCCCAAATGCAGTCAGGCTGTATAATCTACATGAGACTAAGCAAATTTCACTGCGCACAGAGAACTAAATGATCCTAAAGTCATTTTTTTCTTCTTAGTTGCTATGACTCCTAGTATCATTTTCTATCTGCTATGAGCTTGTATGTGTTCTTTCTTGTAATATATTACTGTATTATCCATGCTTCTGTAACACACTGAATTTCCCCATGGTGGGACTATTAAAGGATTATCTCATCTTATTTTATCTATAATTGATGGGCATCAATTTTAAAGTATATATGGATTTTAAAATGTTAGAAAAACTCGTTAGACTGAGGTCTCACTTGTGGAAACGCAGCTTTTTTGTTGCAGATTTTGCTGTATTTTTTGAGCAAAAGCCAGGAGTAGATTGAGCAGAAGATAGAAGTATAACTACTTTCCTATATATTTCCTATTTCATTTGTAGCCATTTTTGTCTTTGACTCTTAAAAAACAAAACAAAACAAAACAAAAAAAAAAAACAGCAAAATTTGCAGCAAAAAAAGCTGTGTTTCTGCAATGTAGGGCCTCAGCTATAATGTGATGATTATTTTAACCTTGCCCATCATTATAGAGAATCTTTCTGGTTGTCTAAGATTATATACTGTTGCAAAGTTGGCAGTGCGCTGAATTTTGCTTGTATCTGCACTGGTTCCAGAGATATCCATGGCGTTAGATATGTCTGCAGTCAGAGGGACTGGCCTCACAAGCTCAGTGTCATCTATAGCCTTGTACTTAGAAGTCCCCACGTTCCTCAAAACCCAGCAATGATGCTGAACTGTGAAGTCAGTTGTTCTAGCAGTGCAACGATATCAGTAGCCAAAATCAATGGAACCCATATCTCTGGAACTGAAAATATCAGCAAAACTAAAAGGGCGATGAATTCTGCATAATGTCACCTTTGCAACCATATATAACACTCCGGTTCTTAATGTTCCTTTAAGAACATCGAATCTACAGAAAATTTACTGTGCTTTAGAGTCTGTTATAAATTGCCACTATTATGTCATATAACATCAAGAAAATAATTGTTACTTTGCTCTCTTGCAGCTTTGTCATTGCAACCTCATATGTCTTAAGAAGAGGTATTACTTGCATGTTCTGAAATTCAGCATATCTGCCCTGTCCAATAACAAAGCCTTTTTACAGCATTCTACACAGGTTTGATGCACAATACCATGCTGTTTGGCACCCAGCATCTGAAGCATATGGCATTTTATCACTGTGCTACTGAAATCTACTACAGGATACAACCTCCAAGGGATATGTGTGGATGACCGCCAGGCAGCCCATGAGGAGTCATTTACAAACTCTTCCATTGTTTATACCAGGAATACATGAAGAATTTCTTTTTTTATGTACAGTATACAAAAATAAAAAAAATCTGCTGTTCCTTATACTGGTCTGTGATGATTTAGAAAAATATGAGATGCACATACTATTCTATACAAATATAGAAGAAACTCCTACTCATTACCATCAACCATAACTTACTAAGAATTGTAAATGCCAATTTCACAAAATAATTGCTCTCTCAAGGACAAGAGTAATATAGCTCCACATCATTCTTAGGGTGGGTTCACGCCACCATTATTATAGTCCTTTGCTCTCATCAGAGTGATTGATATGGATAAAACCCTCTATTTTTGCATCTATTTCTATTCACTCTAATGTAAAAAAAAAAAACCAAAACAAAAACATCACAGGAGATTTTTGATGGTTTTTTACTTTTCTAACAGAATAAAAAATATTTTTTTCATTACAGTGAATAGGAAAGGACTCAGAAAGAGGGGGCTTCATCCGCACCAGTCACTCTATTGCCATCTGTTGTTCTCATCCTATGACGTTAAGAGCAAGAGATTATAATAATTCAGGATTGAAAGTACCTTACAGTGAACTTGTCAAGTGATTCCTACTGCCTGGGAAGCTGGATATAATAGACATATAGAGGCTGAGCTCTGAGATATATTGGCTTACACAATTTGAAGCAGGATTGCAAACCAGAGTAAATCCAGACAAGACAGTAATGGTGGATTCACACTGAGTTTTGATTCAGAAAAAGTTTCCCAATTGCTGAAGCAGATTTTTTCTGCTGTGGGGAAGTTATCTCAGTAGCGGCAGTGGTGCAGACTCAAACAGTCATGACAGGGACACAAAATATGCAGCAAACTGGTTTATTTACAAAAAAAACAAAAAAACAGAAAACACAAAAACCTTGGCTTCAGGCATTAAAAATACAAAACAAAACACAGCCTTAACTCCAAGCAAAAGTAAATCAAATCGCTGCTCTTCTGAGTGCTAACTACACAGTAACAAAAATAATACCTCACTACACATGTGGCTTACTGTCAGCCACACGAACAAAACCAAGAAAGGCCAACTTGGTCTCACCAGACTCAAAATATCAGGGCAGCTCCCACCTCCTCTCACTCCCAGGTTCTGCCCTGGTCTGCAGGATGAGCAGCCTTTTATGGGTCAATAATGGGCCAGGACCTAGGCTGAGGTCTACTCCTGATCTGCCCTAAACCACACATAAGTCAGGAACCTGAGGCAAATATACCTTGACTCCATCACTTCGCTGGTCAACTTCTCACACCGCCTACAGAATCGTCGGTGGTTTTCCCATTAGGTAACTTTAGGTGCAAACTTTATATCTAAAGCGCTGCGGAAAGAACCATGATGTGTTGCTGCCAGGGTTTTTCCTGCAGTACTTTTTTGCTGCTGGACGCCACGTGGGGCCTTAGCCAAATAGTCCCACACTTACCACACACACGTGCAGTGTTTTACAGACTTCTGGGTATACAAACTGATACCGAGAAAGCTGTCACTCACTGTGTGTGAGCGGGGAAAGGAGGACTCAACTGGGAGTCCTGTCAGGATTTATCCCATACAGGCTGATTGACATCCTTCTCTGTTCATACACTGATATAGGGAAAGCTGGTAATCACAGTTTCTGTGCAGGGTAAACAACACTCCACTGTCTCTAGTAGGACTTGTCATGAATTTAGAATCTTGCTTTACACACAAAGGCTATCAAAGCTACCATTCGGTTTGTGTGGGCAGGGTAAACCACACTGTTGCTGTCTCTACAAGTAGTCATGTCAAACTTACTCACTTTTTTTAGGCTAGGATTACACTGAGACTTTTATGGCACTACTCCATGATTTTTTTCTAAATTTTTGAGTGACAGTTGTAGCTGATGAAAATGCATAGAAGTTCAATAGTAACATAATTCAGTAGCACTATAAAATTTGCTGCGTAGGGGGTGTGCCCTAACTACGGATGCTTGCACACACTCTTGTCAGTAGCTCCCGGACTCCAGGTGGCTTTTTACTTACCCTCCAGTGGTCCAGTCATCTCCTGGCCTCCTCTTCTGCGATGGTCCGACGCCTGGGCCGCAAAGGTACCTCCAAGTCCCGAATAGAACCGCAAATCTCGCGGTTCCTGCTGTCCTCTGCCTCCTCTCTGGTCCCGGACGGTGGATCCAAGATGGCGTCAATGCGCTTGGACACCGAAGAGCAGAGCCCGCCTCCCCTGCGCTCGCCAGTGTCTCCGCTCCCTGGCTCCTCATCCTTGCCGGCACCCGCGGCTCGGTCAGTGCCTCAGACGCTGCGGAGGGAGGAGGGACAGGTCACTATGCACCAGGTGCCGGTCTGCCTCCCCTCCAGTCAGCCACCATGTGTATGAGGTGCCGCTACCCTCCTCTCCCTCTATGCAGCAGCTACCTCTGGAGTCCCTCACTCCTCCAGTGCCCCTGCCTGGAAGACCCTCTGCAGACCACCTGCTGAAGGCCTCAGGGCCCCCTGCTCTCATGCCAGCCTCGCAGGGTTCACCAGCCGCCCAGACTGTGCCTCCCTTACAACACTTGCCACAGGGCCCTCAGTCACATATGGGAACCCTGGTGGGGCCCTCTACCAGCTCGTCACATGGTCCCTGGCTCACCTCGGCCAGCGCCACCTCATCAGTCATGGGGGACCCTGGCGCAGCCCCCGATTTTGCTCCATTGATCCACACGACACTGCCTCAGCACTCCACCTACACTGTGGCCCCTGACGTTGCTCCTACCATAGTCAGTTTGGACCCAGACTTCACTTCCACCCCAGCAGTTCTCCGCTAACCTCTCTCCTCTGACTTATCTGATACTTCACTTCAGGGTGCTGCCTCTCTGTCTCATCGTCATAAGCGCCCCAAGCTTGCAGATATATGGAATTTTCTTTGTACTATGCCTACCAAATCAAACCTGGAATTGATTGTCCGTAGAGAGGAGGAGAAGCAGGAGTGCATCATATCGGAGTTTAAGTCTGAGCTCCAGTCCCTCTCGACTCAGATCGCTGCCCAACACCAACAAACTGTATCTACTGAGGAACGCCTTACTGCTGTGGAACACAACCTGACCTCCTAACGTGCTCTCAACCGTCATTTCCTTCTTCAGGTCAACGACCAGGAGAACAGGGGCCGCCGGAATAATATCAAGTTGAGGGGCATTCCCGACTCGGTTCCTCCGGCCGAACTCCGTACTACTGTCTCTTCTATTCTTAACATGGTCCTCTCTTGCCCAGCGGATACGGAAATCATCATGGATAGAGTCCATCGTGTATTGAGCCCTCGAAAAACAGCATCCACTGAGTCGCGGGATGTCCTATGTCAAGTTCACTTTTTCCAAGAGAAGGAAGACATCCTTCAGGCGGCTTGGTGGCGTGGCCCTGTTTCCTTTATGGATAATCTGGCTCAGCTACTCCCAGACGTCTCCCGTAAAACATTGGCGATGCGTAGACTCCTGAAACCTGTCTTGCAAGCTATTCTGGACTCTGGAGCCACTTATAGATGGGGCCACCCTTTTCATTTCCAAGTCCGGCGCAATGGGGCGCTGTTTGTCCTGCATTCTTCTGAACAAGCCATTTCTCTGGCGCAATTCCTGGACTTGCCTGACCTGACCCTGCCGGACTGGCTTGATTACCCTCTGCCTTCTCCAACAACGATCGGACACTCTTCCTCTCCTTCTTTGCCTCAACAGCTGCACCGGGTTGAAGATTCCTCCTGAGGGAAGTATACTCCTGCTGCTCTTACTCCGGGACTTTGACTCGCTACTGGACTCTGTTGTTCCCCATCCTTGTGCCTTTGTGTCCTTAAGTATTTTTACCCCGGCAGTGGCTGCGATGGGCCTCGGTTCGTGGCGTCCCCAGCTGTTGAGACCTGCCCCTTCAATTGCTGTATTGCTCCTTGTTGCAATTGGTAGTCCCGCCGTTTTGGGACTGCTGTTTATCACTTGGACCACTCTTTGTAGTTTTTCTCCAGTTCTGGACCCCGCGTTTCATTTTCTGCCTTTCTGGCATTTAGCTTTACTGCCTGGGGAATGGGTAGCACCATGTTGTGGTACTGCCTCTTGCCCCCCATTAGTAGGGTTTGGCAGCTCTCGGGGTGCATACTGCGGTGTGCCCCCGAGACCTGCTTTAGTGGGTACTTCACACCGTTTTTTGTGACCCGTTCTTAGGCTACCTTTGATCGGGAATACAATAGTAAACAATAGAGGCAAATATAACAAATTTTCTGATTTTCAGGTGAAACGCGCGTCGGGTCCCTTTACTGTTGGTATGTATGGAGGCTAATCTTGGATCATCTTATGTGGGCAGTCTCATAGCTATCTGTGGGTTATTACACTGATTATTTGTTGTTTTCATTTACAACACTTTATTATTGGACACTTTCAGTTTTAGCTATGGTTGAGCCCTTTGTACCATGATATTAGTGTTGCCATCCAGTGTACATTCCATGGCTGACAAGTTGGTATTTGTAGCATTGTCTACCCCTATATGATTTTGTTTTATGTTTGTTTATATATTTTGTATGTATATATGTTGCTACACCTTTTTAGGAGCACTTAATAAAAGTTAATTTTTATTCATATATTTTGTGTGGCTGGTTCACTTTGTTTCTATACCTTTGATCGGGATTTATTGTTTATTGTTGTGTGGTTTTTTCTTCACATCTTTCCCTCTCTTCTGCTTTTCTTCCCCCTGCCTTTTTTCTTTTTCCTTCTCTTCTCTTTCTTTTTCCCCTTTGTCTATTTCTTCCCTTTTGTAGTTCTCCGATGATCAGAGATGGACTCCCTGGTGTTCTCTTCCAGCGACACTTATCGCAACTCCCTTGAGTAGAGCTTCTCCTTGTTCCGTCTACTATGAGTAAGAGGACCCATGTTGTGTTCACCCAGGAGACTCATTCCCATTTTCTCACCCCGCAGGTTCTCTAATGCATATTACTGCTGTTTATTCGGGGCCCAAGTCTAGGGGGGATGGGTATCTGGATAAGGCGCTTTGTCACATGGAAGTGTAAGACCATTTCTTCTTATAGTTTGGGTAGGTTCCTGTTTGTCTGGGGGGAGTTAGCTGGTACCATGTTTACCTCTGCCAATCTTTATCTTCCTAACTCTAGTCCGGTGGGAGTTCTGGATGGCACCTTTCAAATTAGTTCTGGATGGCACCTCTTGAACTAGCTCTGTTATCCCTTGGCTTGGGGTTTAGATCTCAGGTGATCTGGGAGACCTTTGCTCTAAGAGTTACCTCCTTTTCCTCCGTGTTTTCGGGGTCTTCCCGGTCCCCGTCGGTATTTTGAGGCCTTGATATGCCTGAGGGTGCTGGACTGGTGCCGTCACTCTCCCTTCAAATGGTGGGTCGCCTTGAAAAGTGCCCTCTCAGGCCCCCCTCTCCACCTACTCTCCTTGGCTGAACTCCGCATTCCCTGCCCCTCGAGATCTCACCCCATTGTAGGGCCCACTCCAGGAGTGTGCTAACTGCTCTTCCGTGAACTCCGTGGATTCTTTTCCAGGAGACGCAGGTCCACCATGGCCTGATGTGCTAAAGCTTCGTGGCTGGTCGCGTCCTTTCTCTGATGGCCGGAGTTGCTCACTCTTTTCCTCTCTTTCTCTCTCTTCCTGTTATACCAGCTTTGTGGTCTGGGCCTCTTTCTCCTTTCCCCTTCCCCCCCTTCTCTGCCGGGGATTCCCTGGTTTCTTTCTCTTCTTCTGATGCATGCTTTATCTTGCATTGTTTTCGTTTATTGTGTTTCATTTTATTTACCGACCTTCTTATTGTGGGTCCTGTCTTGTTTATTGTTATGCCTTATTTTTCTGTTAATTTTGTTATAAATAAAGAATTTATATATATAAAAAAAAATTGCTGCGTAATTCTGGCCTTACTTAGCACTAACGCAAGGTGACTAGTGTTCGAGACTCCGTCTTAGATTCCACTTAAAGGGAGTCTATCATGCAAAAAGCACATTTTTAACTAATGGCACATTGGAATTGCATTTAAACAGGCTATTCTACTCTTAACTTTCATTCTTGTGCAAATTAGGATCACAGGGCACCAGGGGCGTTGCCACAGTACTCTGAGCACCCCCCACGTCATAACTCTCCGCCACCTATTTTATGCTTCTGATCACACCTCTCTTCCTCTTTGCCGGAACTTCTGCCTTTCACAGGCATCCGATGCAGTGATGTGGGTACAATATATCAAACCTCGCACATGCGCAATTGGTTCTACCACTTTGGGCTTGAACAGAGCTGACTGCGCATGCCCCTTTGGGCATTTTCTGATGGTCTGCTACACGAGCATACTGCACCAATACTCTCATGTAGAAGACCACCGAAAAATGGCCACCAGGCAGTAGAATAGCCATTTGACAGGCTATTCCAATGTGACATTATTTAAAATAAGTTATTTGAATGATAGACTCCCTTTAAAATTGTCGGAGACAAAAGTCCGGCAAAGAGGACTTTTCTCTGTGGCGGGTTCAGTATAAAAATGGTAGAAACAGGGCGGACCCCATTATAGTCTGTGGGGTCTACTGGTTTCCATGTATAACCGGTTTTTAAGCAGACAGGGTCTTCCGTCTTTTGTGTCCCCATGCAGACCCTGAGGATGGAAACCCAAATGCTAGTGATAACCAAGCATAAGTTGTATAAACCTATGTATCACAGAGCTCAGCTTTTTTCCCTTTATGCAATCCAGCTCTCAGATATCAGATCTCAGCAGAAATCACATGAAATCAAGTTTGCTTTAAAAGAAAACACATCCAAACCTCATTTTCTAAAGTCACCGTGATAACACTGGTCAACAAATTTTCAAAAGTTGTTTGTTTCTGAAATGAAATGAGTCATTCCCTAATGATTTTTATGTGCTGAATTCAAATATCACAAGGAAAACTATCAATTGGCTCTAGTTTCTATGATATCGAAGGGTTCTCATTTTACTGTTTTGTGAATTCTATAGAATATGATACATATTTATTACTTCTGCAATAATAGAGGTGCAAGTTTACTGTTTTTAAAATTTTGGAAATATATTCTTAGGAAACTTAGTTCTATCTAAAATCAACTATAATTTATAGTCATATCTAAGAATTTTTTACAAATGAAGTATGTTTATTGAACTTTGGAACGTAGATCCTTATTGAATTGCTATTCGGCTCCTTTACTCACGTCTCTTGTATTCAGACATGGGATTGTCTCTGATAATTGTCCAGCAGTAGTCTGCAATCATTGATGGGTTCCATTTACCCTGATATCTCTTTTCCATAGTCGCAATTTCCTGATAAAATCGTTCACCATGTTCATCGCTCACCGCTCCACAGTTTGGTGCAAAGAAGTCTAGATGAGAGTGTAAGAAATGAATCTTTAAAGACATGTTACATCCCAGGTTTTTATATGCGTTCAGGAGATTTTCAACCAACTCTTCATAATTATTTGCTTTGGTGTTTCCCAAGAAATTAGTCACGACTAACTTGAATGCTTCCCATGCAGTCTTTTCTTTGCCACGCAGCAAATGGTAAAACTCGTCATCTTGAAGAAGCATACGAATCTGAGGACCAATAAAGACTCCTGCTTTTATCTTCGCTTCACTCAACCTTGGAAACTTACAGAGGAGATATTTGAATGCCTCTTCATTTCTATCCATTGCCTTTACAAAATTCTTCATAAGACCAAGCTTGATATGCAAAGGAGGTAACAGAATCTTTCCTGCTTGAAGAAGTGCTGGATGCATAACATTTTTAGTCCCTGGCTGCAGTGACTTTCTCAGTGGGCAGTCTCTTTTCTTGTAGTGTTCTGATCTTGCACGACTGTCCCACTCACATAGGAAGCAGCAGTACTTGGTGTCTCCTCCCTGTAGACCAAGCACTAGCGCTACCACCTTCAAGTCACCACAGAGCACCACAGATGTTGATCATAGTTTATGCATCTCAAGAGCTCTTTCATGTTGTTATAGGTTTCCTTCATGTGAACAGCATAACCAATTGGAACTGATGGTAGTGCATTGCCATTGTGAAGTAAGACAGCTTTAAGACTTAGCTTTGATGAATCGATAAATAGCCTCCACTCATTGGGGTTATAGCTGATTTTGAGAGCATCCATTAAACTACAAACGTTACTGCATACAACAAGATCACCCTCCATGAAGAAGAATTGGACAAGAGACTGTTGACGGTTCCTAAAGAAAGAAATTCGAACATCATTTGCCAACAGGTTCCACTGTTGAAGTCTGGAACCTAAGAGCTCGGCCTTACTCTTGGGCAGGTCTAGATCTCTAACAAGATCATTAAGTTCACTTTGCGATATAAGGTGCGGTTCAGTGGAGAGTGATGCAGGAAAGTCTGGATCTGATGAGGTAGATGGTTCATGACAAACTCCTTCTTCTTCCTCGTCAGTGGAATCGAGCGAGAATGTTTCTGGAGCATTTGGAACTGGCAATTCTTCAGAATGAGCTACTGGGCGTATCGCAGATGGAATATTCGGATACTGTAAAGTCCACTTCTTTCTTTTTGAAATTCCTTTCCCAATTGGAGGCACCTTGCAGAAGTAGCAATTGTCACTATGGTCAGATGGCTCTCTCCAGACCACTGGCACTGCAAACGGCATAGACTGTCTCTTCCGGTTCAATCACTGTCTGAGATTTGAAGAACATGTATTACAGCATATGTGTGGAGCCCAACTCTTTTCCTGGTTGCCTATTTTGCAGCCAAAATACAGGTGGTAGGCTTTCTTAACCAAATATAAATAGAAATATAAAATGCACGTCTATATCATGAAAAGTAAAGCCAATTTTAAAATTTTAGCATCAATTTCAATCTCAGCACCCCAAAATTAGTTAAGAACAACTGGTTTGATGCCCGAAAGATTTTGGCTGTTGACCAGTGTAAGTGATGAGACAACACTGGTTTGACCTCTACCAGTTCACGCAATTTTTAAGTACTTTGCACTCTTTTGGAGCTACTATGGTTTTTACATCTCTAACTACACAATATATACATATAATACTAGTCAATAAATGGAGTATTTATCAAAACCTTTTCACTGAAAGAATAGTTAAGCCTTGAAACTAATTTCCAGCAGATATACAGTAGGTGGCAAATCAAGAGTAAGTGAGAGTATATGGAGTCTACCACCTCCCACAGTCACATTCAACTTCTGCAACCACGTTTCACAGCACATCACAGTGATATCAACATATTATTGTTATGTATGTCACTTTTGTAGATTGGAGAAAACCAACGTTAAAGTCTTATGAAATTGAGGCAGTTGGTGCATCGGGGGTGGTCCTGCAATACTACTCTTGCCACTCAAGTAGGGTGAAGTCATAGCAGTGTGGAGGA
The DNA here is from genome assembly GCF_031893055.1 of Leptodactylus fuscus. Lineage (NCBI taxonomy): Eukaryota > Metazoa > Chordata > Amphibia > Anura > Leptodactylidae > Leptodactylus > Leptodactylus fuscus. Next base: position 180,742,119 of record NC_134266.1, on the reverse strand, counting down.
TCAATTACCAATGCATGGCGTGGCCCAGATAGGAGATGGTAGGGGTCTGCACAGAAAGAGGAGTGCTCCAGGGATCAGAAGGCCCTCCCCAGTACACCAGCAGTCTCATTTACGTAAGGCTTCAAAGTTGCTTTGCTCTGAATATACAAAAGTGACATATATGATAATAGTATGGTATTTATCACTGTAATGTGGTCTGTAACACAGTGGTGACAGTCGAATTTACTTGGTGAGGTGATAGACTCCCTTTAGGCATGTCTAGGATAAAGCACACATTTACCTAAGATTAATTTGTAATAACATAGGGCAGACTGGACCATGTGGTCTTTTCCCGCTGTCAATCTTCTATGTTTCAATGTTTCTAAAATGTGTAGCTTCAGCATGCAAAATGTAAATGTGTTTTTACAAATTACATCAGAATCATGTTACATCTAGTAGCTGTAGTTTTTCTACATAAAAGCAAAGCAGCTAAAAAGTGCAACTCATGAACTTGTCCTGTGCCTGTGTAAAAGCAGAATATTGCTTTGCCCAAGCACAACAGCCTCTTCCTGCACAGTAAAATACGATTTTCCATTTCCTATTTTCCTGTCCATGTTTTCTCCTTTCTGCATTTCTGTGACACCATGAAGAAAAAAAAGTTGTACAAAAATTGTATACAGTTGGCATGTGATATACATGTATTTGATATATACAAGAGCCACTGAATTTACAAAAAAAAAAAAAAAAAATCAAAAAGAAAAAAAACCTCAAACTAATTTATGCCTGATTCCGGAACAAATGACAGGGAAAAAAATTTGAAAACATTAGGGAAGATCTCCTAAGGTAAGTGCAATAGAATTCTAGCACAATTTTCAACATCTGAATTTGCAAAATCTGGTGTATGTGCCATTCACCAGGTTTATTGTCTGCTTTAGTCAATTGTGCCTCATTAAAGGGGTATTCCCAACTTGCCTGTTCACCAACTTGCAGGCTGTGTGCTCTGTTCACTTGGGCTTAGGTCAGCAAAAATGCCGCAGTCTGGAATTAATTTAGCAGGAGGGTATAATATAAGAGCTCCAGATATATTTTCCATTCCTATTTCATTCCTATATTCGATTCCATTTCTGGATTTGGTTCAAAACAAAACAAAAAAGCAGCTTTTCAGCAACAGGGGGCCAAGTCATTGCCAACACAGGAAAAATTGGTTCTGACTCACGACCAACAGGGTACTGCTTTTGACGCTGCTTCCATAACTCCAATAGAAGTCAATGAGTATTAAGGAAACAGTGTAACAAATTTAGCCATGGTGTTTTCATAACTGTAGAGCTTCGGAATGTACACAACTTCTATAGTTTCCAATCACTTCTATGGAAGTTACAGAAACAGGATAGAGCAGCATTGTTCATCTGATTTAAAGTCCAGCCCTGGTAGTGAAGGCTTGCAGGCAGTTGTTCCTATCTCAGCAAAGATTTGCCAAGATGGGAGTAACCCCTCAGGACGGGGCCCATGGGACAGAAATGCCTTGATCAACCCACGGCGGATACACCGCGGGGAAAATCGCAGCATTTTACAGTACGGGCAAAGTGGATGGAATTCTAGCGAATCCCATGCCCACTTTGTGGTAAAATCCACCATGTAGACATGCTGCGATTTCCAAAAATGGCACGGTTTTGGAACTCACAGCATGTCAATTATACCTACAGAAACACCGACGGTTTCCCCATAGGTATAATTGTATCAGAAAGTCCGTGGAGGAAAACTCTGCAAACTTTCTGCTTAAAGAAGAATCGTGATGCGTTGCTGCCACAGTTTTTCCTGCAGCGCTTTATTGCCGCAGGACGTCCAGTGGGGTTTTAGCCTTAAAGTGATACGAAATATGTGCCTGCCAACTGTAGTTACAGAAGACATAAAATCAATGTTTAAAATACAAAAAATAAATTACACTTCCTGACACTTTTTTTTTTTTAAGCGCATGTTAAGGGGTTATTTGCAATAACTTTACTTACCCAGGCCGCCGTGCCTTTAAGAGTTGTTTTGACAGTTCTGGATCATGTTCAGCCATTTTGGTTTGTACCAATAGTGGATGCATCATTGTAGCACCATTGCTACTGCGGTGAGTGGTGGTAAAAAGTACCTGATTTGACAGTACGTTTGCTTTTATATAGGGGTACTGGCATGGGTGTAACTTGAGGCTCCTGGGCCCCAGTGCAAAATTTGTGTAGGACCCCTACCTACTTTGTACCATTTACAATAATGGAATATTTTATAGGACAGAGAGACTTTTGGGGTCCTTTAGGGTCCAGTAGTAACTGCTACTCCTAATGCTACACCGATGTGTATGGCACTGTTATATAAACAATGCCTGGAGATGTATCAAAACTGACGTAAAAGTGTACTTGTCCAGGGCAACCAATGAGATTGCAGTTGTCATTTCTCTGATGCGATTTGTAAAGAGAAAGCAGCTACCTGATTGGCTGTCTCGTACAGGAGTTTGCCCGATCGGTTGTGTTATATGTAATGTATTAGTAATGTTCACACGTACATAAAGTACATATAGCCCGGCCCGGACACGCCATCCTGTGAAGCGGCACCTCAATAGGAAACCTTTTCCCACTTCAGTCGGGGCTGTTCGAGTTGCCGCCGCTAGGTGTCGCCCGCAGGTCACTGCGGAACCTGCCTCCAGTCCGCAGGGCTCTTGTATCTTTCATCCCATTTCCACCTCCACTCCCCCGTCCACACCTCCAGCCTGTGTATGGCCGGGCAGCCTGGGCAGAGAGCCGGCTTGTGTAGCCAGAAGCAGTGCACGTTTGTTCGTGAAGGAGAAGGATAGCGGAGGAGGAGAGCTGGAGCTGCTGCTGCTGCTGTGAGGGGCTCCTTGTGAGAGGTGGGTGCGCTCAGTGTGCTAGAGCTTGTGGGGGGCAGCACCAGGTAACATGGCACCTGCAAGGTGTAAACTTTTCTGGGTAGCCGCGACCCTGCATTGTATTAGCTGTTCTCATTAGGTATAGCGCACAAGCAGCTCCGCATTATCCACAGCCGCTAAATGGAGCACCTGCAGATCAGCCCCAATCTTGTAGATGGCCCCGCAGTCCTGGTGGAGGTGCCATGCTGTGCCAGACTCTGCTGCAGTGGCCATGGACTTCCACACTGGTCAGCCTGCAGAAGAAGTGTACAGTACTGGCCAGAGACCTGACCATAGTGCTCTATACTACTAAAGCTATGTCTACACATACTGCTAACTATTGGCGTTATGCTATGGCACTAAAATCCCTAATTCTGGCTGATCTTGCAAGAAAGAAGCTGCAGTGGTGCACATCCAAATGAATGGGGACAGAGCAATACCCCACAAGCTGGAGGTATACCTGCAGGTAACTTTACTCACTTAATAGCCTTCCCTAGTGTTATACCTGTCAGCCAATGGTTCTTGGAATATCTCATGGCATTAGTAGTGCAGTAATGGAGAACACAGGCTGAGCTTGTCAAGCGCACAGATAACTGTTCAGATACAAATGTCTCATGGCTAGAAAAAGCTATTGTGCCATTTATTTACCAAAGACAGTGATCAGTAGCTGTGCAACATTCAATATCCTCCATACTAAGGGATACATTGCATGCTGCTCTGAAATTCCATGGTTTTGCACCACTTGAGGTTATACCACTATTAGTAAATTTGCTGCATAGGATTCCCATGGACTGTAGCTGTCATGTTACAGCTAAAGTTGGAACTGTCTCAATTCGGAAGGTCTACAGTATTTGTTGCCTTATTTTCAGGGGTTATCCCAGACTGCTTATTACCTATTCATTCAATGTCTGAAACTACGAGAAATATAATACATGAATACAGTGCTCGTGTTTCAACATTAAATAGAGTGGTTTAGCATATGGCGACCAATTCTCAAATCAAATGCCTCTAGAATGGGGGCTCAGGACTACATTCTACTGATTGGTGTGGGGGGGTTCCCTTTGATCAAACACTCACTAAAATTATTATAAATAGGTGATAAATGTTTGACATGGGATAACCCATTTAAGCTGAAGCCCACATTGCTGAAACACAGCCTTTTTTGTTGCAGATTTGTGTGGGTTTTTTTTTTTGTTGTTGTTTTTTTTAGCCAAAACCAAGTAATGGGAAATATATATGAAGTTCTTATACTTCTACCTTCTTCTCAATCCATTTCTGGCTTTGGCTGAAAAAACCTCAGCAAAATCTGAAACAAAAAAGTTGCATTTCTGCAACATGGGGCCTCAACCTTAAAGTGAGAGAACACACTGCATGGTACTGATGCAGAGACTGCCCTAGGATGCTAAAACTAAATAGAATAGAACCCACACATGACACTTCAGGGAGTTATACATCTCAGACTCCTCTCCATATTCCAGCCCTTTGTAAACTGCAGAGCTTTGACTTTCTGCAGTGGGTTTGTTCACTGATCAGAGTCGGAAACAATGGGGCTGAACAATCAACTGTAATCTCGCACCGCTGGTTCTGAGGCTGAATCATTTCTGGAATCTGTGGAAGATTAAGCAAAACGTTTCTTTTAGCGTTTATTCCTGCCTCCCTCCGGCCAGAGTTTGGAGCTGATTTTGAGGCTGAATCCACCAGTTGTTCATTCCAGCATGTGAACATACCCTGAGGCTAAGACCTCACATTGCGGAAATGCAGCTTTTTTGTTGCAGATTTTGCTGTGTTTTCTTGAGACAAAGCCAGGAGTGGATTAAACAGAAGGCACAAATATAATGTATAAGAACTTCCTATATATTTCCAATTTCTTTTTGTAGCCATTCGTTGCTTTGACTCAAAAAACTGCAGTAAAATCTTGAACAAAAAAAGGTACTTGTCTGCAATGTTGGGACCTTAGCCTAAGGCCAGGTGGGCGATGGGGAAATGTTATGACTTTACAATATTAGACTATTTGATTCTTTTACAAAGTTTTCACACTTGGCCTGTTTTATATTCCCTTCCCCCTTGTATTCAGCTCAGTTGTACAAGATGCTGCTGCCATTGGATGTGTTGACAAGGTGAAAATGTACAATATTCACACCTGTTAGAAAGTGTTATCAAGTATACCAGCTGCGTCTGTGAGTCAGGGTCATATAAACTACATTAACCAAAGTGCTGTAGTAAAGGAACTTTAGGGAAACCTGCATGATAGTCTATCATAAATAGGCTATCATTAATTATGGAGATTATACCTATGTCACAGTATTGTAGTTGGTTAGCTATTGTATATGGGGCTGAATAGTTCTATGATACAGTCATACGTGTAGTAGATATTTGGAGTCTCTAACTATTCTTTATTTAATCAGTTGTCTTCTAAACTCTGAATATTTGTGCATTTTTTGCGTTTATTCCAGCGTGATTTTTTTTAAAAAGCTTAAAAACTTAATGAAAGTTTCTGAGCACATGCTTCGAGAGTATTGCTCACAACAAAAATTAGACTGCAAGTATAGTCAGATCCCTTCCATTGCTTATCACATCCTTATGCAGACACAGTATACATATTAATGCTTTGGTTGCAGCATTCTGAATGCATTGACATAAATGGTGTTATTTTTTAATTCCATATTTATGAAGCGTGATGCCACATTTTATGACATCTATGAAATGTTCATAAATTTTAGATGTTGGCTGATATATAAAGCAATGTGGGGTAATATCTGATAACATTTTAACTCTACTAGCACCTTAATAAAGATCCATGTACACTGGTGAATTCTCTTTTAATTAGATTCTAATTGATTGTTCCAATAATAAAATATTAAATGGTCACTAATTTTTCAGACAACTTAGTCTCATTTAACCCCTTCCCGCCGATGGCATTTTTTGATTTTCGTTTTTCGTTTTTGACTCCCCTCCTTCTAAACCCCATAACTTTTTTATTTCTCCACTCCCAGAGTCATATGAGGTCTTAATTTTTGCGGGACAATTTTTTCTTCATGATGCCACCATTATTTATTCTATATAATGTACTGGGAAGCAGGAAAAAAATTCAGAATGGGGTGGATTTGAAGAAAAAATGCATTTCTGCGACTTTCTTACGGGCTTTGGTTTTACGGCGTTCACTGTGCAGCCAAAATGACATGTCCCCTGTATTCTGTGTTTCGGTACGGTTCCAGGGATACCAAATTTTATATGGTTTTATTTACATTTTGACCCCTAAAAATATTTCCAAAACGGTGTTAAAATTTTTTTCTAAAAGTCGCCATATTCCGACGGCCGTAACTTTTTTATACATGCGTGTACGGGGATGTATAGGGCGTCTTTTTTTGCGGGGCCGGGTGTACTTTTTAATTCTACCATTTTCGGGAAATGTTATTGCTTTGATCACTTTTTATTCAAATTTTTATCAGAATTAAAACAGTGAAAAAACGGCGGTTTGGCACTTTTGACTATTTTTCCTGCTATGGCGTTTACCGAACAGGAAAAATATTTTTATAGATTTGTAGAGCGGGCGATTTCGGACGCGGGGATACCTAACATGTATATGTTTCACAGTTTTTAACTACTTTTATATTTGTTCTAGGGAAAGGGGGGTGATTTGAACTTTTAATACTTTTTATATTTTTTTATATTTTTTTTTACTTTTTTTTAATTTTTTTTTTTTTTGCATTTATTAGACCCCCTAGGGGTGTTGAACCCCAGGGGGTCTGATCACTAATGCAATGCATTACAATGCTAATGCATTGCAATGCATTGCAAAAAATCATCATCTCTTTTGCAGGCTGCATACACCAGCCTGCAAAAGAGAGAATTTGCAGACCGGCTGGGAGCCTTTAACATGGCTCCCGGCTGTCATGGCAACGGGGGGTCGGCCCTGGAGCATGCTCCAGGAGCCGGCGATCCCTGCCAAAATGGCGGCGCCCATGCGCCGCCGGGAAAATGGCGCCTCCGGCGCCTTTGACAGCAGCGCCGGAGGGGTTAATGCCTCCGATCGGTCCGGGGACCGATCGGAGGCATTAGAGCCGGTTGTCTACTGCTTAAAGCAGTAGACACCCGGCGGCTATGACGGCCGCCCGGCTCCCGGGCGGTCGCCATAGTTACAGACCCGACACGCGCCGTACTATTACGGCGCATGTCGGGAAGGGGTTAATAGAGCATGTGATTCTGGATCAAAATGTAAAGCACTTTAATTAAAAATGTTGCTCCTTCCTTTGAATAGCGTCTCTATAGTTCCTACCACTAGGGGCCTCCCTTCTAGCTAATTTGCAGATCACTCCCTGTTAGAAGGGAAATCCTGTCAATAGATACCAAGGGCCGCAGGACATTAGATCTGTTTCTCTATCTATCTATCTATCTATCTATCTATCTATCTATCTATCTATCTATCTATCTATCTATCTATCTATCTATCTCACCACATAACATTTGTGGGTTGTTGAGCAATTCAGATTTTAAAGAGGTAAGAACTTGATGTTTAAACCTACCAAACCTGAACTGACTGAAGTGACCGCATCTTCTCATCACACTGCTGAATGCTATAAATGGCAACAAAAGGATTGAAAACTCATTCTTATTTTTCCTGCCTGTAGCCAGTGATTTTTAACACTGTATGAGAGCTACGTGTTGTAGCAGTGCAGATCTCCGTGGTCTTCAGCATAAAACATGATTGTTACTGTTTATTGGTATTGAAATAGCAATGAATTTAAACACAATGGAACTTCTTGAGAACATCCATCAAATTGAATTGATGTTCCAGGAGTGTGGTCTTTTCAATGATAATGGTTAGCATGCATAATATATAGTGGAACTGAAAATCTAACAGGAAATCTGATGGATGTTTGTCTATACATGATATACTAGAAAACTGCATACTTTCTCATTATGCAACAATTGCAGGGGTTTCTAGGGTTGCTATTTCACCAGGTAGGCAACTTAGGCTAGGTTCACTCCTACGCCTGGTCTCCCCTTGGGAATTCCTTTCCCCATTCCGCTTTAAACGTGTGGAGAAAAAGTCCTATAAGCAGGACTTTTCTCTCCACATTTTTCCGTTTTTTTGGGCGGAAATCGGGCAGAAACATGAATGTAGGAGTGAGCCTAGCGTCAATGTGACATCACATGAGGAGTATGTTAGGTAAACAGTTGCCAGCTGCTGTGACATCACAACTTTCAGCTTGCTGTGACTTCACATGTATACATCTGTGGCCATCTCACACAGCTAATCTAATACCCTACTCTGGATTCATGAGAGTGAACAAGGTTGGGGGGGGGGGGTGTAACACTTTTACTCATCCATGTTTCACAAGTGTTGTTGGATTGGACCAGTGATGGTAGCTTTAGGAGTACAGATTTAGAGGGGCTTTCTGGAAATCATGTTGTTTTTTCAGAGCCCTGGTGATGCCAGTAAATTGGTATTCCCCAAAAAGTGACCCCCCTTTTTGTAGGGTCAATTTTAGGGTTTCTGCAGATGTGACACAGCATTTAAAAACCAACAATCTAAATCTTTGCTCCAAAATCACATAGGTCTCCTTCAAAACTGCGCCCTGCTGTGTACCCAAATGCCAGTTTATGACCATATGTATGACACTGTTGTACTCAGGTTAACGTACTTCATGTCATATGTTGGACACAGAGCGCTATTTTGGTCTTTTGGGGCACAGTTTGGTTTTTGGACATCATGCCACTTTTGCAGAGCACATGAATTGCCTGTAAAGTGGAATCCACAAACATGTGACCCCATTTTGGAAACAGCACTACTCAAAGGATTTATCAAGTGAAGTACCGACTATTTTAACCCTTGACTGTTGCATTCATTTAATTTCTAGAAAGGAATGTGCAGCTGATAATGAAAAGTAAAAATTGCACACAACAGGGCACAGAAGGGTAGGAGCGCTATGTGGCTTTTGGAATGCAGATTTATATGTTAACTATATGTGTGCAGAACTTCTAAAGTAGCAGTAAAGGGGAATCCTCTAGAGAGTAACCCCATTTTGAAACCTGTACCCCAATTTATTAAGGGGTGTAGTGAGCGTTCGTATCCCAGATGTGAATTCACAGCGGATGGTGAAAAGTAAATATGTAAATTGTGCGGAGTACATTGGGAACACCAAATTCCCCACTATTTCCACTGAAGCTCCTATGACTGGGGAATCACTCTCTCTTGTAAGGTCTAAATTTGGGGTGTACTCAGATATAGGTTCGTGCAGCTTATACGTTCTCTTCCTGCCGCAGCCTGTTGTGTTCTAATGATTCAGTGATTTTTGGGGGTTTTGTGGTAACATTGTATAAGATATATATATATATATATATATATATATATATATATATATATATATATATATATATATATATATATATATAATTTTTTTTTTTTTTTTTTTTTTTTTTTTTTCTGATGATGTAGCCATATAAGGGATTTTTTTTTTGTGGTGTGAAATGTATTTTGTAATGACACAAGTTTTGGTTGTCAATAACTTATTTAACTTTATTTTATTAACTTTCTTGGTGGATTGTAAAAAAAAATTCTGGCATATTTTTTTCAATTTTTTATTTTTTCTCGCACAGTGTACAGCATATGTAAGACATTCTCTTTATTCTGGGTGTCGGTATAATTACGTTGATTCAAAAGACCAATAGTGATCCAGCAACCAGATTTGCATTAAATTAAAACTTTTGTTTATTAGTCCATTTGTTTAAAATCTCTTTAGAAAACCAGTGAAAAAATATAAAAATACAACCCATACCACAGAATCCTGAATGTAACATGAAACGTGAGGATACATCCATATTGAATTTGTCTTCCCATATACTTACCAAGGATATGACAACTCTTTTGGACAAAGGATTGAACTTTGTACCAGCCCAGACGTTTAACCTTACGGATACCCTATTGGACGTTAATAAATTCGTTCGATCATTAACGATAAAACGCCATTTTTTTGATACACAAGATAGGGTAGAGGGAATTACAAACGATATATTACAAATCCCCAAAAAAGTAAATGAATTTAATGAAATGATGTTTAAGGAACAAATGAGTCTAATTAATCTACAGCAACTAGAAAATAGTGAACCAGTACAGCAAGTACACACCACAGGTATTGACGTTAAAAATCCGTATTTTTACCCTATCAAATCCAGAGTACCAAGTTTGGATTCCTTTCAGCATTTGATTGAGAGGGATCTCAAACTATTACATAATGAATTAACACAGGCTCGTTTTAGGGATAACTTGACATCAGGGGAACGGTTAGCTTTAAAACAACTAATCAATAATAAAGCCATTATAATTCGAATGGCCGACAAAGGTGGCAAAGTGGTGGTTTTAAACAGGGAAGATTATGTCACAGAAGTTTTCAAAATATTACATGACACCACAACGTATAGGGCATTAGATGGTGATCCCACTGACATTTTTAAAACTAAATTAACAAGTGTGGTGGATGAAGGGGTTAACACAGGTATAGTATTGGAGAAACACAGTAAATATTTAATACCAGAAAATCCAATTATACCTGTGTTTTATGGGGTGCCGAAAGTCCATAAAGGGATTATACCCCCACCCCTCCGTCCAATCATATCAGGGGTTAACTCTTTGAATGAGAACATCTGTTTATGGTTGGATGAGCTTCTCCAACCACTGGCAACTAGAGTGCCAGGATTTATAAGAGATTCAAAAAGTGTTCTCAAACAGTTCAAAAATTTCGAGTGGCAGGAAAATTACGTCTGGCTGACATGCGATGTGTGTAGTTTGTATTCTTGTATACCACATGATCAGGCTATTTTAGCCCTGTCCCACCATCTTTACAAGTATTCAGATTATTCGGAGGAATTGTGTGAATACATCATCGGTGTGACACAATATCTGTTAACACACAATTACTTTTGTTTTGATGACAAGTTTTTCTTACAAATCTGCGGTGCCCCGATGGGGGCCCGCTTTTCCCCATCATTGGCCAATATCTATATGGCATGGTGGGAGGAGCAGTTCATTTACACGGATGGGAACCCTTTTTCACTTGACATATGCTGGTACGGCCGCTACATAGATGACCTCCTATTAGTATGGTCGGGGGATGTGGCGGCCGTACCAGCATTTGTGCAATACATCAATAATAACCATCTGAACCTCAAATTCACCCACAGCATTCACCCAACAACTGTTAACTATTTGGACATAAGTTTTGAGGGAGATGCTGTGGGAAAAAAAGTTGAGAGCAGTTTATATAGAAAACCTAATGATGGAAATACAGTCTTGCATGCTACCAGCAATCATCCCTTTCACACAAAAAAGGCAATCCCTATGGGAGAAATGGTTAGAGCAAGGCGCTCATGCTCAAATGACAACAAATTTCAGGAGGAAGCGAAAAAAATCACACACAGACTAAAACAACGAGGGTATCCAGTGTGGTCTTTAAATAGAGCCAAAAATATGATTGATAACAAAGATAGATCATCCCTTTTACAAGATAACAGGCAAAGTAACAACAGGGAAAAGTTTGAAGGTACATACTTTTGCACAAATTATAACAACAATTACAAACAGATCACAAGTATAGTACGTAAATATTTGCCCATACTCCAGCAGGATGAAATCCTTACAGAAATCTTACAAAAAGGATGTAGATTCATATCTAGAAAAGGCAAATCTTTGTCGGACATCCTTTCACCTAGTTTACCTAAAATGACCACAAATATTAAGGAAACATGGTTGGATTACCATGGTTTCTATAAATGTGGGGCAGTACGGTGCCAGACATGTAGTTATGCAAGAAAAACTAATGCTTTTTATAACAAAAATTCTCACAAGAAATATACAATACAAAATTTTCTAAATTGCAAGTCGGATCATGTGGTGTACGTAATTTGGTGCAACACGTGTGATAAGTATTATGTGGGGTGCACAATCAGAATGTTAAAAACTAGAATAGCAGAACACATAACGGATATTTCCAAAGTTGCCTCTGCCAATGTATCGGGTGCATCTAGACACTTCTCCCAACAGCACCAAGGATCCCTGAAAACTTTTCAATTTTGGGCGATAGAACAAGTTGGGAGACCATTAAGAGGAGGGGATTGGAAGAGAAAATTAAGGAAAAGAGAATTTTTTTGGATTCTGGAGTTAGGGACTAGGTTCCCAGAGGGTTTAAATCATAGAACCGATCTATCATATTTCTATTAATCACATTGGAAGGGTAAAATAAATTTTCAAGTATACATAGCTATAGGTAAATAGGAGATTGCCACAGCAGTAAAAAAACATCTAACAATGCAAGCACCGGGATATACATAAGTATCCGGCGAAAAATTTCTAAGCATCACATAATATGAAGGCACCCCTACTTTAGAACAAGCATCCATTAGTTTTTCTGCGGTGGGTTTGTGGTGCAGATGCGTTTTTGATGCGATAGCCAATTTAGGAGTGTACATCGTAGTTCCTATATTAAAGCTATAGAATGCGGAATAATCCGCTCATATTAGAAGTATAATAGCATCAATCAAAAGCTGGTTTCACTTACCTGTATAGGAGTTAAATCATCCTGTTTGACAGATGTATCCTATTCGTTTCGTTTTATGTACAGAACTAGTATGGTATAACGCAACGTGGGAGCTGGTACGGAGGATCACATGATATGTGCTGTTGCTACGGCAACATCAGCATATCAATGACACGTGACCGACGTAGTGCGTATCAACGTAGTAAGAATAAAGAGGTAACAGATGGCTACAAAGAGAAAGTACACACGTACTCCATACAGGTAGATCGTTTTCTTTGAAGGTTAGTTAATAATATATAACATATACACGAGAGGATCTATAGAATCCTAGACACAAGTTGGTAGTTTATATGTCAAAAAATTGGGAATACCTAGTTTAAATACTTACCAGTACAAGTAAAATTATTCAAATGAGGAAGGAATGAATATACATGATCTACGGAACACGTTAGTTTTGTTTTTATAGTTTCAATCTTATTTTCATTCTTTTTTTGTACTTTCATTTGTATTAAATATGGTGTATAGTATATGTTTTTATGTTGGTGTTAAATGTAGGTAAATGTATGTATAGCAGGTTTGAGTAATGGGGTAGCTCATGCCATAACACAATTGTGTTTAATCCCAGCTGATTAACATCTAGCTAGGGAAGGTATAAGTAACCACCCTCTTGCATTTAGTCTTTACTTCGCCATGAGGAAGGGGCTCTGACCCTGAAACGCGTAGGCGGCTAAAGCATCGTGTGTCCATTGTTCCATGTAATCCGAAACAGTTTTTTTCATGTAAGTGCTGTGTCCGTTTTATATTTTTTCACTGGTTTTCTAAAGAGATTTTAAACAAATGGACTAATAAACAAAAGTTTTAATTTAATGCAAATCTGGTTGCTGGATCACTATTGGTCTTTTGAATTTAGTATTGGTACCTGCAACGGCAGGATTATATAGTTTTCCGTGCACCATATTAGCAGGACAAAAGCATGTTGTCTGCACTAGGACCATAACAAAACCGTAGGGCTGAGACATATATTTTTTCTTTCACATAATTACGTTGATACCTAACTTAGATTGCTTTTTTATGCATTACTAGGTTTGCAGAACAAAAACCCATTTGGGGACATCAATTATTTTTGCATCGCCATCTTCTGAGATACATAACATTTTTATTTTTCAGTTGACAGAGTTACGGTAATTGAGGGCTTATTTTTTGCAGGATAACCTGCGCTTTTTTGTGGTAATTTTTTTTGGGGGGGAACATACGACTTTTTGATCACTTTTTATAGCATTTTTTTTTTTAAGCAGAGATGGCGAAAAATCATTATTAGGCTGTCTTCCTTTTATTCAGCGGCAGGATCATCTAGGTATGGAGGCACCTGGCAGCCTGGGGTCACTGGTCAGACCCCGGCTACAAAAAAAATACATATTGCATATCAGCACCCCAATCTGTCTTGGCCCTGCCGTGACGTCTCTACTTATGCACTTGTTCAATGGAGACAAGCTCTTTGGCATAACAGATAATATATAATATGATGACTGCTATGCAGTTGGAAGCATCATCATTATTTGTACAGATAAAAATCGGTCTCCCCATAAATCATACTTGGAGTACTCTTTGTGAAACATTCTCATGATGGGTGTTCAGCTGCCTTATTGACTTTCTCTTTTGGGGATCATTTGTATGGCGGAACCCCGTGGATGCCGCAGTCATGTTTGACTGTGCAATCCAAGGGATAAAATCCCTGATCGGAGCTCAGTTTCCAGTTTAATGTCCCCTTTGAGCTGCCTCCAGTTTAATTTCCCTGTCCAGCCACCCCACAGTTTAATGTCCTCTTCCAGTTGCCGCTAGTTTAAACTAGTCAAGCTGGAGTGTGACATTAAACTGTAGGTGCACCAGGAGAGGGACTTTATACTGTGGGGGCAATTGGTGGGAAACATAATGTGGGGGCATATAATGTTAGGGTGACTGTAGGAGCATTGTATGGTGTGGGGGGGCACAAAGAGAAATGGAGGCAATTGGGTGCACTCAATGTAGTAGTGGGTAGGACTTTCTGTCCTTTGAAAGTTGAGAGGTATGCATACCAGGAGGCAATACATGAAACAAATGGTGTGTAATATGGTACGTCAATTTAAAGATTGCTAAATCTCTGAATAGTACTGATAGCCATGATTCATATTACAATGGCTGGGTTTATGACTTATTTTTGCTGTGACCACACAGACATAAATATAAATAGTTTACTTTGGTAATTCCATAAATTTATGATTGTAGTGCTGATGGCTTTGGGGAGGTTTCACAGATGTCACAGGTCCTACATCTTCTATTTTTTTTTTTTCTCATTCTTTCCCCTGCTGCGATACATTATATAAAGAGGAAGCATGAGCTGAAAGCACGACCTTGTAGGTAAACCTTCAGTTATGTTATTAGGAGTAAGCTAGATCACACCCTATCCTGTATGGAATATCACATGACCTTGTTACTCTATTCATCAATTCAGCAGATTCATCAATTATCTGACTGAGACCTATACTAAGTATTGTAAAGAAATCTAAAAATGATTACTAAAAAAGTTTGTGTGTATTCTGGTGGTGTTTTCAATCCTACATCTATTCCCATTAGTATCTGTTCTGCCATACACACCCTTGTTCGTAATACTTCTGGATGTGCTTAAGTGATGGCATCATCAGATCTTGTTCTGTAACTGCATAAGTGGAATATAACCGAAGTAGTAGTTCTATTAGCACTAGTCTTATTAGATAATAGACTTGACAGTATAATAATAGACAATGATGAACTGACATTGTGTTATATAGAAGATACATCCATTATGAAATCTTTACATTTGGTTATTCTTCAATTGTCTCTTAGGAGCTGACGGGGTTTTCATGCCTAAGTGTTGGGGCTTTTTCCTGTGCTGGGAGCTTGGAAGTAGCATCTGTTTTACTACACAGAGATCCTCCAACGAGGATGAAGCAGAAGAGAATGATCACCAAGTGGATGTGTCTGATGTCCTCCAGCTTGTCCCTGATGACCAGCCTGAGATGGATATGCAAACAGGTAAGTAAACTATTAATCTTGTTTTATTGCAAATACTTTGTGCCATTAGCAAGACCATTTCAGGACACTAGCGTTGTAAGTTAAAGAAATAAGCAATGTGTTTTGGGACTGAAACGATCATATCTGAAAGCTCTTTGTATAGAAAGGACTTCTTGCATATTGGTGATGTATTTAAGATCAGTATTGCATGGATCCTGAAACAAAGGTAGGAGCCCCCCAGGTACCAGAAGCTGCTAGTGTACGGGGAGTACGTACACCACCACTTCTATGCAAGCAATAGGAATGCGATGCTGGTTCCCGAGCCATCACTTAAAGATGTAGGCCTCCGTGCCTAAGATGTGTTATTGGATGGTATATGATCTGGTTTTGGGACAATGCCTTTATTGATGGTGTATAGTGAGTCCTTGACTTGGTCCCCACTCCGCTGCATTTATAATGTTATTTTTTGTTGGCCTCTTTGTACCTCGATTTTTAAGTTGATAAAAAATTAAAGGTTGTCCTGGTAAAAAAAAAATTATTTTAAATATCTTGAGAGTGGTGGAAAAAAAAAAAAAGAAAAATCATACTCGCCTGTCCCCGGTGTTCCAGTGTCTTGCCATCGTGGTCCGGTCCCTCTGCTCTGGCGACTTCTCAAAGTGAAACTGCTCTCTGGCTGTGACGTGACAGATCCCTTGTTGATTGGCCTCAGCAGTCACTTGACCGCTAAGGCCAATCACCGGCCTCAGCAGGCCTCAGGAAGAGACCCATGGTGTCACAGGTAGTGACTAGAGATGAGCGAACACTATTCGAAACTGTTCGCTCATCTCTAGTAGTGACATCGCCTACAAATCAGTGGTCACATCATGTGGTTGGGATTTCCACTATTCCACCAACACTGGACCTAAAACCTAAACCAGGCGGGCATGTGCAGTGTGCTCTGCCCGAGGCCCGATGGCAGAACCGACTTGCGCATATGTAGAAGTTTCACTCCAGTGCTGGAAGAAGACTTGTGAAGAGGCCGTTCCTGAAGAAGATAGAGGCATCTCTGGAGAGTTCTCTCGCAGCATTGGGGATGCCCCCGGTGCTGTTTGAGCTTTGGGGACTGCCAGTGCTGTGAGAGAACTCATTTGCATACCAAAGAAAACCGGGATTTCTACCAAACAGCAGTGCGGAGAAGACCTCTAAAGGTAGGAGAAGAATAGCCTTTCTTAAGGCTATTCCTACGTGTTAGTCACAAAAAATAGCGTTTTAAAGTAGATTTGGTTATTTCCTACTATGGATTTTCTTGTTTACACCTCTGCTGTCTGGAAATTGTAGCATGAATGAGAGTAAATGGCTTTAGGTTATTTATTAAGAAGGCAATACATATGGACAGTCTTTCAGATTCACTTAGCATGTACTGAACATAACAAGTCTGATCAGCTTGAGGTTATCTGAGGTGAGAAGTTAAGACTCTGAATAGACACTGTCCGTGCACCCGTTAAGGGCTATTTTAGTGCATGACCTCTGTTTCATTATTGCATCAGTGACTGGTTTGCAATATTGTCGTGACCATGTTTCAGGATTAAATCCAATATAGTAATGTAAATATGGCACATAACATTCATCAAGTACATATATATACTGTATATATACACTCACCGGCCACTTTATTAGGTACACCATGCTAGTAACGGGTTGGACCCCTTTTGCCTTCAGAACTGCCTCAATTCTTCGTGGCATAGATTTAACAAGGTGCTGGAAGCATTCCTCAGAGATTTTGGTCCATATTGACATGATGGCATCACACAGTTGCCGCAGATTTGTCGGCTGCACATCCATGATGCGAATCTCCCGTTTCACCACATCCCAAAGATGCTCTATTGGATTGAGATCTGGTGACTGTGGAGGCCATTGGAGTACAGTGAACTCATTGTCATGTTCAAGAAACCAGTCTGAGATGATTCCAGCTTTATGACATGGCGCATTATCCTGCTGAAAGTAGCCATCAGATGTTGGGTACATTGTGGTCATAAAGGGATGGACATGTTCAGCAACAATACTCAGGTAGGCTTTGGCGTTGCAACGATGCTCAATTGGTACCAAGGGGCCCAAAGAGTGCCAAGAAAATATTCCCCACACCATGACACCACCACCACCAGCCTGAACCGTTGATACAAGGCAGGATGGATCCATGCTTTCATGTTGTTGACGCCAAATTCTGACCCTACCATCCGAATGTTGCAGCAGAAATCGAGACTCATCAGACCAGGCAATCTTCAATTGTCCAATTTCGATGAGCTTGTGCAAATTGTAGCCTCAGTTTCCTGTTCTTAGCTGAAAGGAGTGGCACCCGGTGTGGTCTTCTGCTGCTGTAGCCCATCTGCCTCAAAGTTCGACGTACTGTGCGTTCAGAGATGCTCTTCTGGCTACCTTGGTTGTAATGGGTGGCTATTTGAGTCACTGTTGCCTTTCTATCAGCTCGAACCAGTCTGGCCATTCTCCTCTGACCTCTGGCATCAACAACGCATTTCCGCCCACAGACCTGCCGCTCACTGGATGTTTTTTCTTTTTCGGACCATTCTCTGTAAACCCTAGAGATGGTTGTGCATGAAAATCCCAGTAGATCAGCAGTTTCTGAAATACTCAGACCAGCCCTTCTGGCACCAACAACCATGCCACGTTCAAAGGCACTCAAATCACCTTTCTTCCCCATACTGATGCTCGGTTTGAACTGCAGGAGATTGTCTTGACCATGTCTACATGCCTAAATGCACTGAGTTGCCGCCATGTGATTGGCTGATTAGAAATTAAGTGTTAACGAGCAGTTGGACAGGTGTACCTAATAAAGTGGCCGGTGAGTGTATATATATATATATATATATATATATATATATATATATATATACTTATCTGTAAAAATACAGTTTCAAATAAAATCTGATACTCATATTACAAGTTGTGAGAGAGGGCCTATAGCAATGTGTATTTCACAGCATATTGTATTAGTCTTTCCCACCCTGATGAATCCCTTGTCATAATGAAATGCCCTGGGATAGGAATATGATAGTGGATAGTGACACCTTCCATTCTCTTCTTATAGTGTTATGTGTTCATTATGATACCACTTTGTTACATCTCAGTGAAATAAAATTTGCAAGTTTACAGTATTGTGGTATACTCATACTGCAGTCATAGCAATGGTTATAGAGCCTGTGGTTTTTTTTTTTTTTTCCCCATTTTCTGAATATCACTGTTATGAAATGGTTTATTTTAGCACCTAAAAATAACCTTTCAGTAAGGCGCCTGCCACTGTCACCATTTACTAAATACTATACATTTTACCTATATGCTTCTAATTGGGGGGAATTTTATAATGAGAAAAATTCCCTTTAAGAACTTCCTATTAATATAATACTGTGTAAATATATATATATATATATATATATATATATATATATATATATATATATATTTGCACTGTACAGTTTAATTAAAGGGATTCTACCATTAAAACTCTTTTTTTTCTAGGTAACACATCGGAATAGCCTTTAGAAAGGCTATTTGTCTCCTACCTTTGGAAGTGCTCCACGCCGTTCGTTTGAAATACCGGTTTGTACCGGTATGCTAATTAGTTCTCTCGCAGTGATGGGGGCGTCCCCCAGCGCAGAAGATGCGATGGGGGCGTCCCCATTGCTGCTCGAAAACCGACTCCAGCGCCGCCTCTGTCGTCTTCTGCATCCTCCCCTTCCTTCCTTTGGCTTGACGTCGGACGCCTGCGCAGTACGCTCTGTTCGGCGAACTTGTGGTGTTGGCACTATGGCCGCGGGCATGCGCACTACGTTCGGCAAAGTTCGCCGAACAGAGCGTACTGCGCAGGCGTCCAACATCAAGCCGAAGAAGGAAGGGGAGGATGCAGAAGAAGACCGAGGCGGTGCTGGAGTCGGTTTTTGATCTGCAATGGGGACGCCCCCATCGCATTTCCTGTGCTGGGGCCCGCCCCCATCGCTGTGAGAGAACTAATTAGCATACCAGTACAAACCGGTATTTTGAACGAACGGCGCGGCGGAGATCACTTCCAAAGGTAGGAGACGAATAGCCTTTTTAAAGTCTATTCCGACGTGTTACCTAGAAAAAAAAAAAAAGTTTTAATGGTAGAATCCCTTTAAAAAAAAACAAAAAAAACTTTTCTCCTTATGGGAGATTTTTTTTAACTTAAAAGGGGGTCTGCCATCAGGAAAAACAACATTAAAGGGGTATTCCCATGACACTTGTTCACTAACCTGCAGACTGTTGTGCTCTTTTCACTTCCTGCTTTTCTCGGCACATAGGTGGGCGGGGTTTCACTTGTACGGGATTGGTTGTAAATGAATTACCACAGTGTGAAGCTGATGTAGCAGAGCTGGATTTGAGTCAGTTTGGATGACATACAGAGGTAACGGACTCCCTATCTCAGCCCTTATCAGCCAAATTCAATTAAACCGACTGATAAGAGCTCAGAAATCCCGAAGCTCTCACCTCCCCTATCTGAGAAGCTCCGCTACTTATCAGACACAAACCAGAGCTGATCCCAGCCCCTCCTTCTCCCCCTGAGATCAGGCAGCTACATCACTTGACAAATGAGCAGATAATCCCAAGGGCCATAGAAACGGAGTGTAAACAATGAAGTGAATAACTTAAGATAGCGGCCAAACAAAGCAGTTTTGATAAAGCAATGCATTTAGGAAAAGTCTTAAATCCACATAAACTAGCAGTATAGATAGGATCCTTGTGATGGGACAACCCCTTTAATCTAATCACAGCTCCTTGTAGGGCTTCTGACACTGTCTCCACATATCCCTGTGTTATTTTGGACTGCTGCTCGTTAGCTGAGCATCTTATAATTATACTAATGAGTTGAGAAGAGCTCCATGGGTCAGAAACGCCACAATTTGCCCACAGCGGAAACACTGCAGGAAAAATAGCGGTGTTTTACAATAACTACAAAGTGGATGGGATTCTTGCGAAACTCATGCCCACTTTGTGGTAAAAACTGAGGCGCGGACACTGCAATTTCCAAATTTCCAATTATATCTACTGAAATGCCAGCGGTTCCCCTATAGATATGACTGTAACAGAAAGTCTGCAGAGGAAAGCTCTGCGAACTATCTTCTTAAAGTGCTGCGTTGCTGCCGCGGTTTTTCCCACAGTGCTTTATAGCTGCAGGTTGTCCCGTGGGGCCTAGCCTTAGGGGTGTTTTCTCTGCAGTGTGTGTGTGTAAACACCTTAGAATAAACCCCTCTAACTGCAGCTCAGCTCCACCCCCTCCCCACCAGTTGGTTTGTCACTCTCCTTGGGTTCAGCAAGCTGAATACTGCATGCACTGTGCATGCCCGCCAACATCATCCTTCACACTGCCAAGTAAACCCCCCTAAAGCCCTTATCAGATCATTAGCATAATTAGAAATTTCTATAATTCTCAAGAGCTGAGCAGCAGTCCAAAAGAAGACAGACATATTTGGAAACTGTGTCAGAAGTTCTACAAGGTACTGTGATTTAGGTTAATGTTGTTTTTCCTGCTGACAGATTCCCTTTAATGGTGGTTGTCAGATCATAAATGACAGGAAAGAAGCATTAAAGGGGTTGGCCACTTTCAGACCAATATTGACAAACAAATGTACAATAAAAAGATATACAATTTTCCAATATACTTTCTGTATCAATTCCTCACGGTTTTCTAGATCTCTGCTTGTTGTCATTCATTCTGTTACTTCTAGTGGATAAAACTCTGACCATGGTCATGTGATTTACGGTTCATGGTCATGTGATGTACACACAGGTGCACAGCTGATTACCAGGCAGATGTCTGATTATTGTGCTGTGACTATAACGAGCGGCACCTGTGTGTACATCACATGACCGTGGACCGTAAGTCACATGACCATGATCAGAGTTTTATCCACTAGAAGTAACAGAATGAATGACAACAAGCAGAGATCTAGAAAACCGTGAGGAATTGATACAGAAAGTATATTGGAAAATTGTATATCTTTTTATTGTACATTTGTTTGTCAATATTGGCCAACCCCTTAACTGTAGTGAGAGAGTAGAACCAAAGGCCCCGTTCACACAGTCGGAAGCCGCGTCACTCTCTGGCCAAAATGCGCCTGCCACGACTGTCGTGGCTTCCCGCTCCCCGTGTGAACGGGTCCAAATACTATTGCTATGGTTACTAGAAAAATGTTTCAGAGGGTGGTGTGTGTGTGTGTGTGTGTGTGTGTGTGTATGTGTGTATATATATATAATATATTTGTTAGTTATATTTATATATCTCCTTTATGTAGATAAGTTAAGATGGTTTGTCTGGGTTTTCCAGTCCCTCTACAGTAAGTGTAAGTTTTGGCACAGTGGCCTTGGCTCTTGAATTTAAAGTGCTACCAAGGGCAGCAGACTGTTCTAGTGATGATAATCTATCCAGCATTACAGAATATGTTGGTGCTATATAAATTAATACAATTAATGTATAATTAATGAATGTTCCCCATGACTTTAATAGCCTTAGTTTGAATTTAAGACTCCATTGCCTTTTTAAACCTATTCAGTACAATATTGCAGCATGCTGGTAAAACACCTAATACTTTGAAATTCACAACAGAACTACTGGCCTGCCACACGTGTACACACATAGGATAGACATCCTGTAAGAGGAAAGGTAAGGAATTGTTACAACCAGTAGGAGTTGTCCTGCTCTGGGCCAGACATACCATTGGTGCTACCTGTGCAGCTGCAGGGGGTCCCATTGTCACTGTAAATCAGTTTCCTACTGTCTGGTTATTGCATAATTCCTGAGCTATTTCATGGATAACAAGTACAAGTATATAAGATAAGATAATCCTTTAATAGTCCCACATTGGGGAAATTTCAGCATGTTACAGCAGCCTAGTAATACAGGTACAGGATAATACACAGTAATATATTACAGACGTAGACACACATATGCTGAGAAGAGAAGATATACTAGGAGTCCATAGCAGCTAAGGAAAAACGGAAGAGAAAGAGGAAGACTTCATGGTCATCGTCATAATCATTAGTTCTCTGTGCAGAGTGATCTATGCTTGGTTTGATGTAGATTATACAGCCTGGTCGCGGTTGGAAGCAAGGACCTGCGATAGCGCTCCTTCTCACACTTGGGGTGAAGCAGACGGTCACTTACAGTGCTGCCAAGTCCCATCAGGGTCCCATTCATGAGGTGGGATTTGTTCTCCCGCATGGAGGTCACCACAGACAGTATCCTTCTGTCACCCACCACCTGTACTGGGTCCAGGGGGCTCCCCAGGACAGAGCTGGCCCTCCTGATCAGCCTGACAAGTCTATTTCTGTCCATGGTTGATATACTGCTCCCCCAGCAGGCCACACCGAAAAAGATGGCTGAAGCAACCACAGAGTTGAAGAAGGCCCTAAGAAGTGTCCCCTGGACTCCGAAGGCCCTCAGCCTCCTGAGCAGGTAGAGTCTGCTGTGGCCCTTTCTGTGCAGCGCCTCCAGCCGATCAGCCCAGTCTAGTTTATTATTGAGGATCGCGCCCAGATACTTATAAGTCCTGACTATCTAAATACATGTTCCTTGGATCTCCACCAGGGTCGGAGCACCTCTCCGTTCACTAAAGTCCACCACCATCTCCTTGGTCTTCCCGGCATTAATCCTGAGCTGGTTCTGCTGGCACCATTCAACAAAATCCCGGTTTAAGTCTCTGTATTCCCTATCGTCGCCATCAGTGATAAGGCCTACTATAGCAGAGTCATCGGAGCACTTCTGTAAGTAACAACTGGATGAGTTGTGCATAAAGTCAGCAGTGTACAGATCACAGTGTCAGACACACAGTCCTGGGCTCTCACATACTGAGGGCGGTTTGTGAGGTAGTCTAGGATCCAGTTGGACAGATGATGGTCCACACCACCAAGGTTCAGCTTTTCCCTCAGTAGCTCTGGCTGAATGGTGTTGAACGCACTGGAGAAGTCAAAGAACATTATTCTCACAGTGTTCCCGGGTTTCTCTAGGTGAGAAAGAGCTCTATGAAGAAGGTGGATGATGGCGTCATCTACCCCAATGCCCGGCCCATAGGCAAATTGGAGGGGGTCCAGAGCGGAGCTCACTAGGGGGTAGAGAGACATAACCGTGGTACTGTATGATAAGATAACATGTGCGGTAGTTGCTAGTCAGCTCTCTCACAGCTGTAGCCATCAGAAACCCACATGATCAATGTTGGGAGATTTACTTAATTGGTTGGATCTCTCCTAAAATGATTTCCCAAGACTAAGATATTAAGCTCCACTACATTTTCATTGATCTTTGGTCCATTGATTCAAATGAATGAGACTGAGCTGCAATATCAAGTACCGCTACTGTACAATGTGCTGCACTGTGCTTGGTAAGTAGTAAAGATGACATGGAAATAAGTCCTGGAAAGCCCTTTTAAATCTTTTTCTGTTCTTGCAGTCTGTGCTGATGATGGTATGTGCTGTGTATGTTTAATTCAGGGGTCATCTGTATACAGTACTTCCTAGTTCCTGTGTAATAGTGACATTTCAGAATTGTTATGTATTCAGTATTGCAGATTAGG
Source organism: Leptodactylus fuscus (assembly GCF_031893055.1). Taxonomy (NCBI): domain Eukaryota; kingdom Metazoa; phylum Chordata; class Amphibia; order Anura; family Leptodactylidae; genus Leptodactylus; species Leptodactylus fuscus. The sequence goes on along the minus strand of NC_134266.1, from coordinate 180,718,102 downwards.
GTTTCCATGGGAGATCTCTTTAGGGTTAGTGAAGTTTGATGTTGGAATCAGCAGGGATATATCTAGGGAAAGATTTAGGGAATGCGAGAGTTCAGTCCTTGTTTGTTTTACTAACTGTTCACTATACCATTGTCCATTTGTCTAGTCACCTGAGTACTATTAATCATCATCCGTTTGTTCCATCATCTGATCACATTCCCTTCCTGTTACACCATGCTATTGGTTTATTTATTTGCACTCTTATTACTTATGGTTGTGATATATGCATCATGTTTCTTGTCTATTCAACTGTTTGAGTGTTGCTTTGTTTGTCCCTTCTGTAAGTCCTGGGGATAACTGAGACCGTGATGGTGCTTAAAAAAGAGTTTTGCTATAGCTCAAATCCATTGTCTGTCCAGCTGGGGTTACATCAGGAAGGACACATCTGTATCTATTTGTTAAAGGACTATTCTCATCTCAATGTCTCATTGCTGAAATGAGAATCAGGGCTCGTTCACATCTGCGCCGGCACTCCATACTTCAGGTTTCCGTTTCCTGCATAAAACAGAGGCAGGAGATGGAAACCTGCAGGAGGCTTTCTCACCCATTCATTTGAATGGGTGAGAAAGCTGTCCGACTGTGAGTGGCGGTGAGCGTTTTAGGCTCTCCGCCGCGAAACCGGGTTTTATAATCCGGACACAGTCGGACATGCAGTACTCTGTGTCCGGATTAAAAAAAACGGTTTCGCGGCGGAGAGCCTAAAACGCTCACCGCCGCTCACGGCCGGACCTGGTCTATGGGTTCCGTCTTCTGGCATGCAGAAGACAGAAACCATAGAACGGAGACCCTGAACGCAGGTGTGAACCTAATGTAACTGTACCTCTAGCTGCCAGTGGTGGGTGGGAGTTACTGAAACCGCTTAGTATAGTTGTGTCCAGCTGTTCCATTAGTTCTATTAATGGGTGACTAAGTGCACCCATATACCTTTTAGTTGTGTTTTCTGGGTTTCTCTGGGAGCGCCTAGCATCTTCTGCATTTGTATACACGGAATAGTTTCCTGCTACCTTAGCTAATGCAATACATTATGGTAATTGTAGGCTCACACTACCTTCCTCTCATTCCTCTCCCCCTCTCTATAACACCTCCTCCCTGTCTCCATAGCTATCCTGCCCACTACTAGCCCTACCCAACTAACTCAGCCCACCCCACTACTACATTATACTTATTATTGTTTATTTATATAGCACCATTAATTCCATGGTGCTTTTACATTTGGGGGTTTACATACAATACACAAAATATACAGGTAGATATAATACTTACAATGACCGACTGACACAGTGGGATAGATGGCCCTGCCCGCGAGGGCTTACAATCTATGAGGGAAGGGGAATAGAGACAGAAGGAGAGGGGGAGGCTGTTCAGATGGCAGTGCGGTGATAGTGTTATTGGAGGTTGTAGGCCTTCCTGAATAGATGAGTCTTGAAGCCTGTGATTGTGGGGATCAGTCTTATGTGTCTTGGTAAGGAGATCCAGTGTATGGGGGATGCACGGGAGAAATCTTGGAGGCGGTTGTGTGAGGAGCGGATGAGAGCAGAGCGGAGTAGGAGGTCATTGGAGGATCTGAGGTTACGTGTGGGCAGGTAGTAGGAGATTAGGTCAGAGTTATATGGAGGGGACAGGTTGAGGATGGCTTTGAATGTTAGCATTAGTAGCTTGAACTCAATTTGCTGGGCTATGGGTAGCCAGTGGAGGGACTGGCAGAGGGGAGCAGCCGATGAAGATTGGGGGGAGAGGTGAATTAAACGAGCAGCACAGTTTATTGGAGAGGGGCGAGGGTGTTTGCTGGGAGTCCATGAAGGAGGGTGTTGCAGTAGTCTAAGCGGGAGATTATGAGGGCCTGGACGAGCATCTTAGTGGTTTCAGGGGTGAGGAAGGAGCGGATTCGATGGATGTTCTTGAGTTGGAGGCGGCACGAAGTGTTGAGGGTTTGAACGTGTGACTTGAAGGATAGGTCTGTGTCCAGGGTTACCCCAAGGCATCGGGCCTGTGGGACAGGGGTGATTGTGGTTCCATTAACTTTGATAGATGGGTCAGGTGGAGGGGCCATACGGGGTGGCGTGAAGATGATGAACTCTGTTTTCTCCATGTTGAGTTTGAGAAAGCAGGAGGAGAGGAAGGAGGCTACAGCCGTTAAACAATCTGGAACTCTGGCCAGCAAGGAGGTAATGTCTGGTCCAGAGATGTATATTTGGGTGTCATCGGCATAGCAATGGTATTGAAAACCGTGAGATTCTATGAGTTGGCCCAGGCCAAGGGTGTAGATGGAGAACAGGAGGGGTCCTAGGTACATACCTGTCTTCTTCTTGTCCAGACTTCCTCTTGCAGGGAGCGGCTCCTCCTCTTTGATTCTGCCTGCACAGCAGACCTGGCACTTTGCTGTAGTATTCACTCCATCTCTACTGCGCAAGCGTGGGTGGACTCCCATGCTTGTGCAATAGAGATGGAGTGTCGGCTATAGTGCAAAGCCGGGACTCCGGATCTTTTATGCACGCGCAGGCATCGCCGAGGAGGAAGGGCTGTTTCCTGCAAGAGGAAGTCTGGAAGGCAGAGAGGTAAGTGTGATGGGGAGGATTAGTAATGATGTTCTGTTTCTGGAAATGGATCATCACCAGATAATCAGAAAATGTCCCTGGATGGATCACATGTTCACCCTTGGGATATGGGTAACTATACATTTTTGCACAATTAGAATTTAGAAAGTAGCCAGGGGGAGGGTGTTTAGATTAGTGTAGCGATTTGTATTTATCCCAGACAACCCCTTTAACTTAGAATCCACTAGTGCAGCAAGTGGATGTGGGTTCTGTAAATTAGGCTATCCAGTATGGCAGTCCATAACTCCTTTGTTCTCTACTCAAAACTTCTTCATTAGAAAATAGCTCGATAATCTAAATATTTAAATATGAATGTTTTATGTAATTATATATTTTATGTATTTTCTTTTTGCTTAATATCAATAAAGATGGAGGAAAGAGCCAAAAAACTCATATTAATGCAAAAGCTAAAACCAATATGCAAAAAAAACATAGTTACAAAAGTAGAGTATGTTGTAAGCTGCCAAGATTATAAACTTATGAAATACCCCCAATGATTTTAAAGACGTGTGTTTGTCTCCTTTCAACATATTCTATTGAGATTGGGGTCTGTGGGCTGAATAGGTATAAACAAGGGTCCTCTGTGCCTGCTGACATTCTGCAGAACACATGCATGATTAAATCTGCAAGATGGCACGGAGATAAGCTAACATATTAACTAGGATCAGGAAGGTCATTCATGTAATTCATGCCTGTTCTGCATCCCCTTTCATCTTTAGAAAAAGTATTATTTGCTCCTGCACTCCATCCAACTTTAATTTAGTTCTAATTATATCATTATATTCTGCATTTCTGTGTTTATTCTGCCATGGAGATTAAGTCAGCAGATAATTTACAAAAAAGGAAACACAAAGTGCCTGTGTAGGTAGTGTTAGGCTTTTTACATGTGTATTATGTGCGTTACTGACTTTGGATGATCTGAGACAGCTTTAAATGATTTCATTTGCTATGACGGTTATATTATGCACTTTGACAATCTGTATTTACAGGTTCTGTGTATTTTCCTCATACGCACTGAGACAGCCAAGCCATCTGCCTCATGTGCTATTAGGTACAGAGATGATAATCATATGAATAATGGAAAACAAAACTAACATGGATATTAGCAAATAAAGTAAAATATTATAGTTTTCAGTCCCATGCTTGATTAAAATTTAAGTGAACTTTCAAGCTGAATTTATTGGTAAAATGATTTTTCAGAAATGACACATATGGTATATTGAGGTGAGCACTTTCATATAAATGTCTTATGGGGCACTGCTGTCGGAACAAGGTTACCTAACATATAGCAATATGGTTCTTCAAAGTGAAGCCTCTGATCTTTCTAACGCATTTTATTAATATAGGGACAGTGTACAAACTATATGAAGAAGTTCTCAACTATATAGAGCAGTTATTTTTTAAAACAAAGAAGGAAAAATCCGGCACCAATGATGGGTCCTTAGTAATTAAAACTTAGCTTTTAATGAAAAATAAAAGTCCATGTATTCACAAGACACCATTTGAAAAAAAATAAAAAAACTCGACATAATTCACATGACAACAGAAGACAATATCACAGCATGGAAAGATTTGGCCTACGCGTTTCGAGGCAGCAGCCTCTTATTTTGGTGCTATGAGTAAGAGGCTGCTGCCTCGAAACGCATAGGTCAAAGCTTTCCATGCTGTGATATTGTCTTCTGTCGACATGTGAACTATGTCTTGAGTTTTTTCATTTTTTTTTAAATGATGTCTTGTGAATACATGGACTTTTATTTTTCATTAAAAGCTAAGTTTTGATTCTATGCATGAGTTCTCTCGGATCCACTCACATGTTTTTGTGCTGTGAACTGTTTTTCTTTCTTTTTGAGTAGTTATTTTTGGATTATTTCATTGCCAGTTAAGTGTTCAAACATACATACCCAAACCAGGCAGTTACAATGCTCCTGTGCCACTAGATGTAACATTTGGATAGTTGGTAGAACCATATTGGCCATATCAATATCTCCATTACTATTGGGTTGAATAATGTCAGTTACAGTACATTTATATGCTGGTATTGACTTCACAAAATCAGTAATAAAGAAGGTAGAGCGAGGAAGGCAACCCTCTATCTGCTCTGGGGACCCTGGCTTGGGGCCTCTTCATTATAAGCTGAAAAGGAGAGCTGCTATGTATGAGTAGTGTCCATCCTGGCAGACCAAGTCGTCCTTGTATGACATGGATGGTCATTTATCTGTTTTTAGAAAAGAATAATCTATAATTAATGGGGATCTATTCTATTTATTTTTTTTATACTTGTTTTATTGAAGTTTATACAACAAGGCATATAGTACAAAAATGAGGTACAAAGTAAATAACAGGATAAGTACAATACAATTCTGTACATGAGATACCGAAATTGAACAAACAAAGGAAACGGTCAAAGCCATTGCTGCATAACGCATAAACGCATAACACATATGAAACACAAATAGTCCCAAAGTCAGGAAAGAGGCAGGCTAAAGATCTACTCGAACCAACCTGTAGGGGACAAAAGGTTATCGAGCATGACAATGCAAAACAAAGGGAGAAACAATCAAAGAGCAGAGCAGCTCAGTCAGAGCAACGTGGCAAAAATAAGTCTAGGGGTACCACAGGGGTTAGGAGACAGGCAAAAAACAGGGGAGTGTGCAGTAGGAACGTCAAAGTAAGTTCTAAATGCATCAAGGACTGTATGAACAGATGGGGCTGTATATAAGGTCAATGGTGAGTTGCACCAGGGACCACAGACTTTGTTGAATTTAGTAGGGCAACCTCTACCCTTTATATACCAATTGGTTAGGATATACTCTATTTTTAAAACGGCCATGTGATTTGATTTGGAGCTAAAATACCCTGCATATTTTATCATTGTGAGTTGTGCAAAATACGGGGGCACTAGGCCGTGTATAATAAACCTATTTGTGTCCGTGTGCTAGTAGACTGGCTGGTATGAGTCCAGGCATTCTCATAAAAATGCTGTTGTGGTATAGTGATGGAGAGTTTGCTGTCATTTTATGACTCAGTCCATGAGAAACTTGGCATCATCTGCCAAGATGATAACGTAGCAATCTCTAAGGACAGGCAGTACTTCTAAGGAACTCTTCTCCCTGTGGATTTCTTGGTTGCCATGTAAGTCAACTGAAATGTCTCTAGGGTGACACGCTGCAGAAAGAAGCACGACAAACTTCTGTCATTGGTCTCTGAGATTTAATCTTTTCACACATCGTTTTACTGTTTTGTTTTATTTTAGTGCCTGAGCTGGTTGGTGCTTTTTGCTTTGTATTTATTCACCGCTATTACTGAATGGACTAGTAAGACTTTTATTCAGACCAGATGTTGGTGATTTAGAATATTTCAATGGTCTTTTTTTATCATGTTTCATTCTGGAATACCTTTCAAAGTGTGATCTTTAGTGAACTGATATTAAAGGGAGTTTCCAGCTCGGGGCATTGTTATAAATAGCTGCTTTATTTTTGTGATAAAGAGTGGGTGAACGGTCCACATTTGATCCCATAACTCCAAGTTCCCATTCAGACTTCTTATCTTACATATTGCCTTTATTATAGAGATTCATAAATTGGAAAACACAGAGATTGTCACAACTATTTTTTGCTTCTAGCGCATTAAATGCAGGTAAGTATAATGTGGGCAGGATGTTATAGTACATGGATGAGTAATATATCACTCATTGTGACTTTAGCACAGGGTGATCCATGGTATTCTACAACATATTTTCTGCTGCATCTATGAAGACCATCTTAGTATTTTATGTCATATTTTCGTGTCCATCAAAGCTTACCACTATATTAAAGTGTTTTGCATGACTAGGCTATATAAGTTAAAGGGAACCCCTCACATTGAAAATGTAAAATCATTGGGCAGCGTGATAAAAAACTGGATGACGTGTGAGAATGGATTCAATATAACATCTAATTTACTAATCTAAACTACTCCATTTAGCGTGTTGTAGTCCAGTGGGCAATCCTACTGATATATTGATAGGTGCCAATAACTGATCAGGACCGCCCACTGAATACTAAGACCAGAATTGGAAAGGTCTAAATGGATAAATTAATAGAGCCTGACACCAGTTTTGATTTTTACAATGTTTTCAATGTTTTTTAGATCTTTTAGTCCTGAAGTAGAATTATTAAAGGGGTTGGCCACTTTCAGACCAATATTGACAAACAAATGTACAATAAAAAGATATACAATTTTCCAATATACTTTCTGTATCAATTCCTCACTGTTTTCTAGATTTCGCCTTCCTGTCATTCATTCTCTTACATCTAGAGGATAAAACTCTGACCATGGTCATGTGATTTACGGTCCATGGTCATGTGATGAGTACACAGTTTAAACTTTTATTAGCAAATACATTAAGATTGTGCAAAGACTCAACCTTTACAGCACTGACCCTTCTTTTTCAACTCTTCTGTAGTTCATCCTAGTTCATGCCATGAGGAAGGGACAGTGCATTCCCGAAACGCATAGCTTTACTTTGATGCCACCTATGGTTACTATGTAATCTTTTTAATTTTTGTGTTTCAAGAAGTAATTTTTTGTAAGTAACCACTACGGTATTGCTGGATATTCTTTTCCCGGTTCAAAGCTGGATTATTATTAATGTATACGATTTCCACCTGTGTAGTCTGCGCTGACTCCTTGCTTCCCGGGATTGCATTAATTATATCATGGAAATGGTGAGCTGAAATAAATCTATTTTTTGCTTGCATCTATTGCAAAATGTAGTTGTGTTATTGAGCTGCAGACCTTGAAAGAGAAGACTGGGGAAAAAAAAATGTGTGTGTGTGTGTGTGTGTGTATGTATATATATATATATATATATATATATATATATATATATATATATATATATATATATATATATATATATATATATATAATATTTACTTGTCTCCGGGCCTCATGTGTCCACGTGTGCTGTGCCTATGCCACCGGAAGTCTTGCCCCACTCCTGACTGTATTTTTAGATGCAGTTTTTCACAGATTGGTGAACCTCTATTATCTCTGCTTCTGAGAAACTCTGCTTATCTAACATGCTATTTTAATACATAGTTATGTGACTTATTTGCTAATTGACTCTATTGTATGAACCCTAGGATTGTATGTTTCCTTCTCCACTTATTAACTCATAGACACCATGACATTATAGTACAGAATGGAAATGTGTTTGCTAACAGAGCATGCCATACTGTTACAGCATGGACTTGGCTCCTGTTCAGAAGTTGAGTTGGCGCCATGAATAGCAGGTGTAAGCTGTAACATATAGTTGACACTTTCATGTGTTACCCTTGTGTAAATAACTATAGCAAAAATGCTTTGTTATGCAAAAATTAAAATTAAAAATACATATTTAGTTTTGCTGTGTCTATAACAACCCTTTCAATAAAACTAAAGCATTATTTAAGTAATGTTTTGCCTCTTAGAGGATGCTGGTGCAAAAACATTTCTTTTTCCGGCGTTTTTATTCTGCAATATTAGTAACTTATGCCAGAATTGTGGGGCTTTTTTGTAAGTTTTAGGCACCCCAGAAGTAATTGAATAGTGCATCTCATGCCACAAAAAAACCCAATCCTTTATATGGCAACATTAATGAGGAAAAATTATAGCCAAATATTTTATAGCAAAACTGTCTTCAGCAGGGAGAGAAATGTCCAAACTGGGTAATAAAGCAATTTTAGGAGTTATAGAGGAAAAAGGAATCGGCACTGCCTCCCACCCATCCTATAACCTAGTGTGATGATATTGTGGAATTTGCTGTACCCAGTGTATTCCATGTAGCTCACATAATCACTTTTCACCATCTACTGTTCATTGACCTCTGAAAAACTACTACTATTCTTTGAGGTGTACAGTTTTTTAAATGGTATCACATCCCAGGGAATTCCTTTTTACTGGCATCTCGGAGACCTGGGACACAGGGTGCAAATATGACACAACAGACAAAAACTAAACAGCTGTATGAACTTTCAAAGACTGTTATTTCACAGCCATTGGTCACATGAGCTGATAACAAGTGAATGGGTGGAGCAGCAATACCAAACACAACTGTTATACAAATGTATGGCACTGAAGAGGCTCCCGCATTGGCCTGAAAGCTTCAGCCACATCAAACTGTTGATCTTCCGGGGCTTCTGTGTCAAACCCTATCCATCTTTAATTGATGACCATGACCAATCCTAAGGATTAGTCATCACTTTGGTCTGGAAAACCTCTTTAGCTAAAGGGGTTGCAGAGGCTTTACCCTGGAACCTGAGGCAGCCAAAAGTTCCCTCCACCCCATATAAAGTGACTAGTACTACAAACAAAATCCAAAAAAACAAAGAGAGGCACCGAGCCGACCAATGTGTAGTAGTAACAGGGAGAGAGCAAGGTAAGCAGAGAAATGGCCTCTCACCTGACTGGGTTGTGTGGGACACAACAACTGTAAGGCGTGTAGAAAAAAGGTACAACAATTCGGTGCAGGCAGCTGCTGGAGGAAACGCCACAGGACGTCAAGACAATAGAAGATAAGATGGACCGTCCTCCTTACGGAAGATGAAACGCGTTGTGCGAAATAAAGCTTTTTCACCTCATTTGGGCGAGCGCGGTATCTTCCTTCATCTTCCGTAAGGAGGACGGTCCATCTTATCTTCTATAGTACTACAAACAGTACGTGGTAGGTAAGTTAGTGGGAGGGGGCATTGTGGTTTTTGCAAAAGGGCCTTTGTTTTGTCTTTGAGAGTAGAATTAAGTCCATGCTTTTTGCTCACAGCTGTTGTCTAGACTTCATACATTCTGGCAAAATCTCAACCCTTGAAGTAAATTGATACAAGATTGGATATAGAGATTTCTGTGACTAAAAATCTGTTGCCTACATCCTAATGGAATTGTTTCTGCAGTAAATGCATGGTTGTTTTCCAACTCCTTTCAGGTGAATGGGACAATGACAAAAGGTTTTGCAAAAAAATCTGACATGTGAATTGACCCTTTAGTAGTTCTAGTTCAATGTATTCAGTGGAACTTAAACATACAGGGCAGATTTATGACGACACTTCAGTCAGAACTGGTCCACCCTGCAGTGTGTCCTCTAAAACAGCTTGAAAATAAGTATGAAACAATGCCACGTTCACTGAGAAGTGTCAGTAAATGTTAGTAAATCAGTTCTGCTACAATTCTATAATAATTGCGCTTTTAAGGCCAACGGAAAGATTTCTACGTTGACAAGTTAGGCCTGTAGTAACTGGTTCCGATTTATAGTGTTTTCTTCCCTTCAAGGGGTCCTTCTGTTTTTCGCACATCCCACAGGAAAGCCCAATCTGACCTCTTCATGTCATGAAATCTTGATATGTCGGAAGCTGCTATGTCACACTTGTTACTAAGATTATACTGCTTCCCACTATTTTTAATCGCTTGAATCCGGTCGCCATATGTAACACTATCTAGTGTAAGCAAGGGATCAGAAATGAGTTCTAGTTCCTAGTGACGCCTCAATACACTACCAGAAAACATGAGTGATCCTGTACCTATAATTATAGTAAGCTACGAAGAAGCCAGGAATATAAATGATCAGGGACGTTTTGTTGCAAGGTTGTATCTGTTCTTATACCTTATACCTTGCCATGTGCGTGCTTATAGCTATTGAGTTGGTGGGTACAGCAGGATCCAATGAGTAAAGGGGCCACAAGATAAAATAGCTGCTGTGTATAACACCATATAGTGAGCAGGGAGGAAGTACAAGGTACATGGCTGAATTGTTTACAAGGGGGTTCTGACATATGATAAGGGAAGAAGATTTTTTTTTCATTTTATGTCAATCTAAATAATGTATTTGGATGTAATTTAATGTACATTGTGGTAATTTATAATCATACAAAACCTATAGTCGTACACAGACCCTTCTAACAGTTAAGGATTTTCTAAAGGATACCACAATGAACCCACAACAAGAAACTGACCAGATGTGGGTTCACAACCCATAAAGTAAAGTGGTCCTATGCTGCGGAGTTTTTCAGCATTGAATGTGGATGGGATTTGCTTAAATCTCATCCGCTACACTGTTACTGTATTTCATCGAGGCCAGTGATTCTGCTAGCAGCTAACCTGATGTTATGCTACATGTCATATTTATACCTGTTGTACATTTAATAATCCACTCTTTTAGGCAACATGCACATGCTGGACTGAATATACATTTATTATGGCCCTTTTCACTACTTTTCAGTGTGTATGCACTTTTTTTTTTTTTTTTTTTTTAATAATTTTATTTTAGCTCTCTCCGCTTGTCTCAGTGATCCAGGTCTATGAGGAAAAGGGAAAAAAATGATAGTACACAGACATCATTCATGTTCTTCACAGATACATTACTAGGTGATGCAGATAAATAAAGACCGCCTAAACAAAGTTGGGATATGGCCATATTCTAGGATTGACAACGTTTGTTTGTGTGTGTTTTTGTTTTGCTTTTTGTTTTTGTTCTTTTATATAGTCTGCAAAACTGCTAGTTAGTGTGAAAGCCTTAACACAGTCTGACCTAGATTTATATTCATTTGACTATATCCAGTATGATTAAATTAAAATTTGTCCTGAATATGTTTTTCACACATTTCCGGTCTGGTTCTTTTAGTTCGATAAGTGAAATGGAATTGTCTTGTTTTAACTGAGGCGCTTCCTCCTGATGTGACCTCAGAACTTCCTCTTGGCAAAGATACTGATGGGAAGTGGTCAGTATTATTCAGATAACGTGACATGGAAATTTCAGTGATACGACCGCAGATATTTTGCTCAAAGCAGAAATTTATAGCCCACTCCTTCCACTCAACACAGATAAAATCTGTTCTTCATAAAAACAGATTTTTTTTGCAGCCTGAAAAATATTTGCACTCTGTATGGACCTGGAAATCTGCTTTCAATGGGTTTAATAAGACTGAATCCACCTGGAGAAGTCATATCATTTTTTAAAAAAAATCTCTAGCTAACTCAAAGGACGGACAGCTGCGCTAGTGAAGACGCCCCCTAAGAGCACAATAAGGGACTACACACATGGCGCCCCTTTGGTATTTACACTTGCATATTGGCTCATTCATATGGACTCCATATGGTGTTGCATATCAGTTTACCTTAAAGGGATCCTATCACTCGCACACAATTTATTCTAGGTACCACTTCGGAATAGACTTAAGAAAGGCTATTCTTCTCCTACTTTACGCCGTCTTCTCTGCGCCGCCGTTCACCTACAATCCCGGTTCTTCTCTTATGCAAATTAGCTCTCTTGCAGCACTGGGGGTGGACCCCAGCGCTCAAACAGCCTCTTCAGCCTTTTCTTCCAACGGTGGCTTGTAACTTCTAGGCCTCAGGCCTTGGGCAGAGCAGAATGCGTATGCCCACAGGCTAAGAGAAAATAGCCGCTTGCACAGTATTATAAGCGGCCATTTTCTCGTGGTCTGTGGGCATGTGCAGTCTGCTTGGCCTGAGGCCCAAGGCCACCGCCGGAAGAAGAGGCTGAAGAGGATGCTGCTGACGAAGATGGAGGCAGCGCTGGAGAGAGTTCTCTGGCAGCAGTGGGGACGCCCCCATTGCTGCAAGAGCTAATTTGCATACGAGAAGAACCGGGATTGTAGGTGAACGGCAGCGCGGAGAAGACATCGAAAGGTAGGAGAAGAAAAGCCTTTCTTAAGGCTATTCCGACGTGGTACCTAGAATAAATTGTGTGTGAGTGATAGGATCCCTTTAAGGATAAAAGTGTTTTCCAAAAAAGGATGTGACGTGAAATGGGGGTGTTATCTTTTACTTTTTATGGCACATTGTTTTGATCACTCCCATGTTTGGACATGAAACCTAATATATTTTGTTTTTACCATCTAAAACTTCTGGAAAAAAGAATAATTTTCTGTACAGCATACAATCAGCATTTGTGCTACTTCCATAGTTTACCACCAGGTGGCAGCATTTAATAAGCATATGTAATCATCCATAGTGGATAACAATATCCATAATAACGTATAGTTGTGCTTCAAAATTCCAGAACTCTGGATAGAAGTACAAGCTAAAGAATTATGCATATTATGTTGCAAGAAGCTCAGTACATAACGATATCCTATCTATATGCAGATTTTTACATATCTTATACTTATTTTCTACCATTAAGATACTTTTTTCTTTTTTTTTTTTTTCCACTGCTCATATATTTCCTTTTGCTTATATAGGAAGTCATTCCTTGAACTCAGTGGGATTGACATTTTTATTTCTCCATCTCAATTTGACCTAAATAAACTAGCTTGGTATTTATAAATGTTTATATACGTAATGTATATAGCAGATTCAAAGGAACAAAAAATATACAGTACAGACCAAAAGTTTGGACACACCTTCTCATTCAAAGAGTTTTCTGTATTGTAGATTCACACTGAAGGCATCAAAACTATGAATTAACACATGTGGAATTATATACTTAACAAAAAAAGTGTGAAACAACTTAAAATATGTCTTAAATTCTAGGTTCTTCAAAGTAGCTACATTTTGCTTTGATTCCTGCTTTGCATACTCTTGGCATTCTCTTAATGAGCTTCAAGAGGTAGTCACCGGAAATGGTCTTCCAACAATCTTGAAGGAGTTCCCAGAGATGCTTAGCACTTGTTGGCCCTTTTGCCTTCACTCTGCGGTCCAGCTCAGGTCTGGTGACTGTGGAGGCCAGGTCATCTGGTGTAGCACCCCATCATTCTCCTTCTTGGTCAAATAGCCCTTACACAGCCTGGAGGTCTGTTTGGGGTAATTATCCTGTTGAAAAATAAATGATTGTCCAACTAAACGCAAACCGGATGGAATAGCATGCCACTGCAAGATGCTGTGGTAGCCATGCTGGTTCAGTATGCCTTCAGTTTTTAATAAATCCACAACAGTGTCACCAGCAAAGCACCCCCACACTATCACACCTCCTCCTCCATGCTTCATGGTGGGAACCAGGCATGTAGAGTCCATCCATTCACCTTTTCTGCGTTGCACAAAGACACAGTGGTTGGAACCAAAGATCTAAAATTTGAGCTCATCAGACCAAAGCACAGATTTCCACTGGTCTAATGTCCAATCCTTGTGTTCTTTAGCCCAAACAAGTCTCTTCTGCTTGTTGCCTGTCCTTAGCAGTGGTTTTCTAGCAGCTATTTTACCATGAAGGCCTGCTGCACAAAGTCTCCTCTTAACAGTTGTTGTAGAGATGTATCTGCTGCTAGAACTCTGTGTGGCATTGACCTGGTCTCTAGTCTGAGCTGCTGTTAACCTGCGATTTCTGAGGCTGGTGACTCGGATGAACTTATCCTCCGCAGCAGAGGTGACTCTTGGTCTTCCTTTCCTGGGTCAGTCCTCATGTGAGCCAGTTTTTTTGTAGCGCTTGATGGTTTTTGCAACTGCACTTAGGGACACTTTCAAAGTTTTCCAAATTTTTCGGGCTGACTGACCGTCATTTCTTAAAGTAATGATGAGCACTCGTTTTTCTTTACTTAGCGGCTTTTTTCTTGCCATAATACAAATCCTAACAGTCTATTCAGTAGGACTATCAGCTGTGTATCCACCTGATTTTTGCACAACACAACTGATGGTCCCAACCCCATTTATAAGGCAAGAAATCCCACTTATTAAACCTGACAGGGCACAGCTGTGAAGTGAAAGCCATTTCCGGTGACTACCTCATGAAGCTCATCAAGAGAATGCCAAGAGTGTGCAAAGCAGGAATCAAAGCAAAAGGTGGCTACTTTGAAGAACCTAGAATATAAGACATATTTTCAGTTGTTTCACACTTTTTTGTTAAGTATATAATTCCACATGTGTTACTTCATAGTTTTGATGCCTTCAGTGTGAATCTACAATTTTCATAGTCATGAAAATACAGAAAACTCTTTGAATTAGATGGTGTGTCTCAACTTTTGGTCTGTACTGTATATCATCAATTCTATACAGTAATATTCCCTTTAATCTGGCAGCCGGATAGTCTGATAGTATTCAGGGGTGCAGAACACAGAACCACAATATAATCTTATGAGATCTAAACCAATTTACAAATGGTCTGGGGCAGTTGCATTGAACCCCTTCAGAGGTCATGTGGAGCGCATGACTCAACAATGGGAACATATGAAGAAAGTGCATTCTCGGTGGAGCATACTGTACTGTGTGAGTGTAAAATGTGATTGATTTGACATGAACCAATGAAACAAAGCATTAGATAATGATCATATGGCGCTCCGATTGATGATGGTATGGGGTACCCAGAAGGGAACTCACTCTGCTAACTATAGTAATGCATACATTCTTGCTTGCTATTCACAATGCCAAGTAATTTATATCTGAGAACACATTATGTCTTTAGAGTGTGAGAAGAAACTGGAGTAACCCCAGACAAACACACGGAGAGCATACAAACTCCTTGTAGATGTTTTCTTGCTGGACTACTGTAATTCACACAGAGTTTTTTTGCAGCCTGACGCTATGTTCACACCTGCATTTGGGTTTTCGTTCGTGGGATCTGCTTGGGGACCCCACAAATGGAAATCTAATACGCTTAAAAAGGCAGATCCCCAAACCTGCTTAAAAAATACGCATGATTCTGCCTTTTTCTGGTGGAAACCCAGCAGACCTCATTATGATTTATGAGGTCTACCATTTTTCCACCTGAAGAAAGCAGGAAAATGTGCATTTTTTTTAAAGCGGATTTAGGGCTGCAAACCTCGAACGAGACAGGGCACAGGTGTGAACCTAAACTTATTTCATAGCAGAATCCGCCCCCCAAAACACCTCCCTTTCATTTCAATGGGAGTCAGTAGCAGTTTTTTCCTGTAGCTGATTTTTTTTTTTTTTTTTTTACAGCTAGAAGGATAAAAAAAACGACATAACCTATCTGAAAAACACATTGAAATCAATGGGAGGCGGAAAAACACAACACTTTTTCTGATGTGGTTATTGCAAAAACACAACAAAAACAAGCGTTTTTTTTAAAAGGAAATTTCCTGGTCCATACAGTGTGCAGATTTTTTTGAGCCTGCAAATAATTCTGTGTGACCATACCTTAAGGCAACAATGCTAACCACTGAGCCACCATGTTGGTTAGCCCTGTTGCTATGCAGCATTGGAGTCCTAGCGTCAAATCCAAGCTAAGACAACTTCTGTAAGGAGTTTGTATGTTCTCCCCATATTTGTGTGGGTTTCCTCCAGGTACTCCGGTTTCCTCCCACTGACATACAAGACATACTGATAGGGAATCTAGATATGGGCAATGACAATGTCTTTAAGTATGTTGGCTCAATACAAGTAGGAGAAATAAATAATATCTAATAAATCAGTCACAAAACTTAAATGTATTATTGCAAGAAAATAGATCTCCAAATTTTTTGGGGATTGGAAAGGATTTCCCACAGTCCTGAAGCCAATACCATAGAGTAGCAGTTCTCAATCTGTGGTTCGCGACCCCTTTGGGGGTCGAACGACCATTTCACTGTGGTCGCCTAAAAATATTGATAAACACACATTTCCGCTGGGCTTAGAAACCGAGACATTGTTCCCAAAGCTCCTAACCGTCCTGGATTCTGGGTCCTGTCCCACAGTCCCGATCAGTGATCCCACAGTCCCGATCCTGTTCCGAATTCAACTCCTCTGCATCCAGAGAGATGAGTATCAGTTTTTTTTATGTTAAACTTTTGCAGCTCAAGACCGACATTAAACTATGGGGACAATATACTGAGGGCATATGAGGGGGACATTAAAGAGGACCTTTCATGTCCTCAGGCACATGTGGTGTAATACTGCCACCTGTTTAATTTCCTCCTCTAAAGTTTCCCTCTAGGTTTAATGTTCCTCTTCAGTTGCCCTCAGTTTAATATCCATCTTTGTTTCTCCCCAAAGTTTAATGCCCCCTCTATCTGCCCCACCCAGTTTAAAGAGGACATTCACCTCTTCTGGACCATGCAGTGTAATACACCACTAGAAAGCCGACAGTGTGCTGAATTCAGCACTCTATCGGCTTTCTGGTTCTGTGTCCCTGTTGAAGAGCTATCGGGGCCGTTACCGTAGCTCTTCAGTGTCAGAAGGGCGTCTCTGAAAGTCTATCAGGAACGTCCCTCCTCATGCTAGCGTCTATTGCATTGTATTGTGAGAGGGGGCATACCTTACTGACCAGTCATGGCGGTGAGGAACGCCTCTCCTAGTACTTGTCTATGGACGAGTACTGTCAGGAGTAGTAAGAAGGATATTAAACTGGGGGCAACTGGAGAGGGACATTAAACCATGGGGGCAAATAGAGGACATTAAACAGGGGGCAGCTGGACATTAATGTCTTCTTTTAGTTGGCCCCAGCTTAAACTGTGGCATCTGTAGAGGGAAATTAAAGTATGAATTATAATTACTGGGTAAATGTAAAATAGTCAACTACTGCAAAATTGTAATATTGAAAATACATCCTCCATGTCAGATATTTACATTACAATTCATAATGGTAGCAAAATTACAGTTATGAAGTAGCCACGAAAATAATTTTATGGTTGGAGGTCACCACAACATGAGGAACTGTATTAAAGAATTGCAGCATTAGTAAGGTTGGGAGCCACTGCCATAGGGCCATAGTTTGTTCATGTGAAAACAGGCATAAAAGTTTCTCTGAACGGAGTTAAAATTATCCTGGTGAATGACTACATGGGTGTGTAATACTGTACAATTGGCTGTGCATGGCTTTTAAGTGAGACTCCCAGACTGCTAGAGAATGCTCTGGAGCTGCATACTAAGCTCTTTCTCCAGTAATCTGTGAATATTCCGCTTGTCCTAATATTCTCCAGAGTACCCCCCTTCCCCATGACTGTGCAGCCATCACTGAAGCTATCTGCCTGCATGTACATTTGAGACTTATTATTACTATTCTTGCTGCATGGTTTCTTATCGGACATTACAAGGTGGCGGCGGCTGTTTATAGACCTCCCCCTCCCCTCTTTGCTGAAGTTTTTTCATGTCTGTGATATCATATCAGGTCACTTCCTTTGTAGGATCTGCTTCACTGTCAGACAGGAGATACCAGGATGCCAAAGCAGCGTGTGACAGGGAAGATATGAGATCAGGTGTAGGATTTCCCACCTGTTCCTCTCAGCTGTTGGTGGATTGTAGACATGGCCTTGACAATCTGCTTGCTCCATGACTACTCACTATTATTATTTGCGTTGCTGTTATTTTAGGTCATGAGTACAATCTGCCATAAATAAGCAGTTTAGACATTGTTGATAATAATAATAATATCCTTATCCTTATTATTGTTATTGTTGTAGAAAAGGTCATCTGAATGCAGGAGATTTTTTTTTCTACAACTTTTGTCCCATCATGTAAATTCCCTTTGACGGGGACATACTTTGCAGCGAGTGGTTTCCATGGTGACGAACGCATTGAAAGCCCCAGTGCATTTGGCCGGTCTAGAGTTTATGAATAGGAGCAGACTTTATTCCCTTCTTCAGATACCAAGAGGACGGGTTTTTTTCTGGGTTTCTTCTTTTGCTAGTTAGGAGATATCCCTTCCCTTAAACCCAACTTCGTAAAGAAGAAATTATCCAATGGATGACCGCAAATAACACCCTGCTAATATTGTTGAGCTTCTTAGAAGCCTGCTGTGTCTTGGGGAGGAGAGAGAGGCTGATAGCGAGGTAAGTTTGCTTCTTTCGAGGAAAACCGCATTCCTTCAGCCTATAAGAAGGGCTAGTAAGGGGAACTTCATTGGGGCGGTTTCTATCTATCTGCCCGTGCATTTCTGTATCCATCTGATGGCTTTATCTTTTAGCATGGTTATATCACAGAATAGAATCAATACTATTTAGTCTTCACAATCCAGAATTTCAGATTTATCATTCTGGAAATATTTCATCTGAAGAGTCACATGATGTCGATTGTTAGTATTAACCCTTTGGTCGATATAATATTTGCAGTCACGATTGCATGCAATGTATATCTGAGAACAGTAGGAATAAATAGAATGATTTCCCAGACTGGTACAAGGACCCAACACAAACAACAATTGTTCTCCATTCAGACCTAAGCTGCATGGGAAGCTTCCTCAACACAACAAATACATAGGCTGAATTACTGTAAAGAAGTGTTATATGAGATGAAACATTGGAATAACAAGAAATACTTCATATTAGGAGTCCATATTGTATGGACATTATTAAGTTATATGCTGACATTAAATGGTTATCCCAAAAATCGTGTCATTGTAGCATGTTATAACTGTGTAGTAGAGGGAATCGGGGCACCCTCAGATCCTGAGAATGGGTTGTTGGTTCTATTCATAATGGAAAGTGACAACTCTAAAATTGCTAGGTTATGATATGCAGCTGTAGTGTTTTATGCTAAAATGTCTTATCTCGATAGAAAGTTGTCTAAGGGTCAGTGCACACAGTTTTTTGGCGCTGATTTTGTTGCTGAATCTGCCTCAACATCAGCCTCCAAAAAAAGCCTCCCAATAGAACTCTATTGGGAGGCTGATTTTGAGGCAGATTCAGTGTCAAAATCAGCGCCAAAAAACTCTGTGTGCACTGACCCTTAACCATCACTCTGTGTTTTCCAGCATTGTCGCCCAGTTTCAGGGCTGTGTTTTTAGCTGGTGCTATTCAAAGTACTGTGTGAAAAAGTTCTAAGCTAGAAAATTGGCACCATTGCGCATAATACATGAGTTGGATTTCCCCAGCTGTACTGTATCTGCAGACCTGGGCTCAGTATCATAGTTAACTATCATGCTGAGTACAGTGGACAGAGTACAGTAAGGGACATAAGGCTGGTATACAGACAGTAAAAGCTCATAAGTAGCTGACTGTAGCTAACATCACTCTTCCATGTGATTTACAAGCCCTTTGTGACATGCATCAAACTATTACTATGTTTAAGTACTGCTTAGGAGCTGAGCGGGTGCCATATCTGCATGGTCTCTTCTGTTTAAAGAGCAGGTACCTAGTGGCAGTGCCAGTTGTCTCTTGGGTATTTAGCTACTCAGGTGCTATGCTCAAATACAACAACTGTGTTATGGATTGCCATAGTAATATAGCTATTGAGGCCTCCTTGTGGTAGGCTTAGATAATTACAATGGGATTTTGCCCATTGCAGTCTATGGTGTATGAAATCTTAAAGGGATGTGTCCATGTACATTACCATTTTTAAATTTGTAGATAAAAAGTTAAATATTTTTTGCAAATATAAGTAATTAAACATTTTGCAGACTTTTACAGATTTTCTCTAAACATCTAATGGTAGCAAATTGTTATCTTGATCAGTTGCCGGTGGATACGACCATGAACGCAGGAATTTTCTAAGGTCAGAAAATCAGCTATGATTTCCTTATTGTGGCCGGCATATCTTCTGATATACACAGTGTCCCTGCCTGATAACACAGCTACAATAAGATAATCGTAGCTTGGTTCCTGACGACTCTGCATTTTTGGTTGTATCCATTGTGGGCTCATTCACACGGGGCAAGAGGGGGTGGATTTTGGCAGCGAATCTACCTCAGAATCTGCCCCCTCACAATAGAGGTCTATGTAGACCGCTAGCTTCCTTTTTCCATGAGCGGTATGTTCCCGGTCACGGAAAAAAGAAGCGAGCTGCCCTTCCTTCAGGCGGATTCCGCGGCTGATTAAGCCCTGGTGTCCGCCTCGTGACATCACCCTCTGGACTAGGCCCATTCGTTTGGGCCTACTCCTGAGTGGGAAGCATTTTGGCGCAAGATATTTAGAGAAAATCTTTAAAACTCTGCAGAATTTTTAACTACTTATATTTGAAAAAGTGTTTGGCTTTTAATTATCTACAAATATTGATATGAATATGTTCATGGGAAAACCCCTTTAAGAATGCAGGTTCAAGTCCCTTAGGGGGAACATTAAAAATAAATGTACATTTTTTTTTTTTCCCCAAGTCTGAAAATAGTTGCTGTTTTCTCACCTCCAAAAAAAATAGAATAAAAAATCATCAAAGCACCATACATTCCACAAA
Organism: Leptodactylus fuscus; assembly: GCF_031893055.1. Lineage (NCBI taxonomy): Eukaryota > Metazoa > Chordata > Amphibia > Anura > Leptodactylidae > Leptodactylus > Leptodactylus fuscus. The sequence goes on along the minus strand of NC_134266.1, from coordinate 180,697,469 downwards.
AATGTATCAATAGTAACATCAAATAGTCATGCAAAAAAAAAAAGACAAAGTTAGGCTAGGGCCGAAAGTAGCGGTTTCAATTTATTGTTTTGTTTTTGATTTTTTCCCTCAGCGCTTTTCACAGAAAGTCCTAAGTTTCCTCTGCAGACTTTGTTTCAGTTATAGCTATAGGGAAACCACCGGGATTACTGTAGGTATAATTGACATGCTGCAGTCTCCGAAACCACTGGTCTTTTTTGCTGGAATCCCATCCACCTTGCAGTGAATGTAAAACGCCGCAGCATTTAAGTCACATACGGCCTCACACTTAGCTCTGTACACAAAAAGAAAAACTACAGGTGTCAAAATTTTAAAGGTATTGAAACACGAACAAAACTATATGAATTTATTATCAAAGCACAGATAAAGCTAACATAAATTTTAATGCACAATAAACTCCATAAAAATTAAATCTGTAAGAAAATGGCACCATTGTGGGTTATTTGTCCAATTCCACCTCATTTTGATTTTTTTTTTTTTCTGGCTTTCCAATACATTGCAAAGAATATTAAAGTGTGCAATTCTAAAGTACAATTTGTTCCATATGACAAAAACAAACCAACAAAAAAAAGCGCTCATATAATTGAGTGAAAAAGTAAAATTTAAAATCTGTAGTCAAGTTTAGAAGTTATCTTCTATTGATAGGATAGGGGATAATGTCATGATTGGTGAAGGTCCAACAGGTGGGACCCACACTGTTCCTGAGAATATGGGTCTAGTTCCCCCATCCTGACGGAGCAGCAGGTCAAGCATGCACCCTCCTGCTCCATTCATTCTCTTTGGGACTGCCGGACATAGCTGAGTGCTGTACTTTGGCTATTTCTAATACTTCGATTGAAATGAATTTATCAGGGTACATATATATCCAACTTGCATTCTCAATGGTAATAAAACATCCTCTGTTCTCAGAATTGGTGTGGGTGGGGCCTCAGCAGTTGGAACCCCTCTGTTCAGCATTTATTTCTGTAGCATAACCCATTTCATTTCTGTTTACACAGCAACAACAACAAAAATGTCTCCATAGTGAGAAAAGATCTATGAATTAAAGAGAACTTTACATGACGTTCACCAGCTCCAACTTTTTCCATCTGTCAATGGGTGGCGCTCCACGATTCTGTCACAGTTGAAATCTTTTCTGCAGATCCCACAGTTCCTGAGCAATCAGTGTGGTTAGCTTCAATAGCTAGTATGCTAATTTGGCTCTGTACTATAAGGTGGGCTGTCCCAGGCCAGAGCTGAGAGCCCGGGACCACCCATCATACATTAGAAAGCCTAATTACAATATTAGTTGCTGAAACTAACAGCACCATTGTCCACAAGCACCACAAAGTCTTGACATTGTGAACATACTTTGTATCTTTATGTGTCAAAGTGCAGTTATGCTGCTGAGAAAATGAATTTTTAATCTGCAAGCAAATGAGCTGTTCTGTGCATTTGGAAAGTGACTGCGTCTAGTGGGTCATCTGTTTTCACCCTATCAGGACTCCAAATATATGAAAGCATTTTATGTGGCAAAATACGTATATTCAGCACAACTCACTTAGCCTGTTAGATATATGCCCAAAAAATGTTTATAAAAAAAAAAAAAGTCCATTTTACGACTTAGCCGTGCTTTCTGTCTGTGCGTTTGAAACATTTAAGGTAGGTGATAAAATGTTCAAACACAGAGATATATAGAATTACGTACTATGCATTGCATTTTGTCCCAGCTCTTGGCTTTTTAAATTCCAGCCTAGAAATATAAGGTCTCTTATGATTAATTTTTTCTTTGTTTTAAAGACAAGTTTAGTGAATGAATAAATCTTATAAATACCATGAGGCCTATATAGAATGTTTTAGAATGACATAGCAGTATTTATTCACTAGGTGTCAGCATTGCAGTTATTATGGAAAACGTAAAAACAAAAGGGAAAGCTCTCCAACTTGCTTAGTGGTGCTGATAGATCAGACCTGGGCAAAGTCCGGCCCGCACAGCTTTGGCTAGGGAGGCGTGTCTAGGGGGGGCGTGTCTAGGGGGCGTGTCTTAGTGCCGGCCGAAGATGGAGATGTGGAGCGTGTCATAAAGTACTGAGAGATGTAAGGTGAGCTGCAGGGGGGGAGAGAGAGAGTGTGTGTGTGTATCTCTATATGTGTGTGTGTCTATATGTGTCTGTATGTGTGCCTGTCTGTATGTGTGCCTGTCTATATGTGTGTCTGTCTATATGTGTCTATATGTGTGCCTGTCTATATGTGTGCCTGTCTATATGTGTGTGTCACGGGATGGTTAGAGTCTATACTATAGGCAATGTGTAATATATATTTGGTGTGGAATGTATTCTCTAACCTGTTGTATACATCAATGTGTAGTTGGCTGATTGGGGTCTAGTGTGTTAGCACATTGTATGCAAATACCTCTAACTAGTGAGGACAATGGGTGGAGATAATCTGATCAGTGTCTCCAAGAAGATGTTGGATGGTGCATTGTCCATAGTAGACAGGGAGTCTGCTCTCCTTGGTATAGGTGAGGGGGGAAGGATCTGTGACTCAGCCCTTCCCACCCACAGATATAGGTGTAACAGTCTTAGTATATAGTATATAGCGAGCAGTTAGTATGTGTTAGCCGGCCTGTGCACAGCTCTGCAGAGAGCCAGGATATAGTTACAGGACCAAGGAGCCAAAGCTATCATTGGATTGTGACTTCTGTGGACTTATTGTTGTTACGGTTGATGTGACCGCCACCGGCTACTAACTTTGTGGATTACAATAAATTGCTGTTGTCTCCCGACCTCTTGCGTCCGTGTTGATTCAGGATATCCTCCGGAGGAAGACGTATACCTTTGCTCCGTGACAGTGTGCCTGTCTATATGTGTGCCTGTCTATATGTGTGCCTGTCTATATGTGTGCCTGTCTATATGTGTGCCTGTCTATATGTGTGCCTGTCTATATGTGTGCCTGTCTATATGTGTGCCTGTCTATATGTGTGCCTGTCTATATGTGTGCCTGTCTATATGTGTGCCTGTCTATATGTGTGCCTGTCTATATGTGTGTCTGTCTGTGTGTGTCTGTATGTGTGCGTGTCTATATGTGTGCCTGTCTATATGTGTGCCTGTCTATATGTGTGTCTGTCTATATGTGTGCCTGTCTATGTCTGTCTGTCTATATATATGTGTGTGTGTGTGTGTCTCAGTAACCTAGGGGCAGAGATGGAAGGGGAATGCTATACTAGGGCAGAGATGGCAGATGGAGGGGGGGACATGAAACTGGGGGAGAGATGGAGGGGGGGGGGGGCATGAAATGGGGAAAATAAAGGGGGATATGAAACTGAGGGAGAAATGGAGGGGGGGGGCATGAAACTGGGGGTAGATGAAGAGGGCACAGACTGGGGGGACATTAAACCGTGGAGGAAGCTGTAGGGGGACTTGTCTGCCTCTAGTTGCCCCCAGTTTAATGTCACCCTCCAGCTACCCCTACGGTTTTATGTCTGCTTCCAGCTTCCTGATTTTAATGTCCCCCTCTAGTTGCCCCCAGTTTCATGTCCCGCTCCAGCTGTCAATTTATTGCCGCCCTCCAACTACCCCCACTGTTTAATGTCCCCCTCCAGCTGCTCCAGTTTCATGTCCCCTCTAGTTTCCACCAGTGTAAACTGGGGCACCAGGAGAGGGACTTAATACTGTGGGGCAGTTGGAAGGGAACATTACAATGTGGGGGCATATAATGTACGGGTGACTGTAGGAGGATTATACTGTGTGGGGGCACATGGAAAGATGATTGGGAATGGGCGGAATCAACGTAGAAGTAGGTGGAGCTAAATTTGTCGTGGCACGGCCCTCTAGCATAGTTTCAATTTCTTATACGGCCCCATGGGAAAATTAATTGCCCACCCCTGTGATAGATTCTGAGTGACTCTGGAAGGAATTCTCTTTATTGTGAGATCATTGCTTTGCCATACCTAGAAATAAGTGTTCTGGCTGTTAGCTAACCTTCACACAGAAGGTTTTCCACCAGTATTAATAAGGCTGTATTCATATATACAGTATATATGAACTACATATTTCTCGTCCGTCTCCATAATAGCTAATAGTTGGGCAGTCAGTTTTTGAAGGAACTTGGCAGGATAGTTGTTCCAAACATCTTGGAGAACTAACCAAATTAATTTGATTTAGATTTTAAAGCGATCAAAAACATCAGACATTCCCCAAGATGGTATAAATAAAAATATACATTTGGCCTTATGGCAACCCTGTATACATAAAAATGTATGGCAACTCTATTTGAAGTGTTTTTTATGTGTGTGTGTGTGTTTTTTTTTTTTTTTTAAAGATATTAAAAAGAAAAAAAACTATACATTTTTTATATATAAATATAAATGTGTTATTACTGTAATCATGGCAACCTGCAGAATACAGGAAACAAGTCATTTTGACTGCAGTGTGAATGTTATATAAATGAAGCCTGTAGACCTGTAGAAAAGTGATACAAATGAGGTTTTTCTCTCATTCTACCCCCACTTTGATTATTTTTCCAGTACATCGAACGGAATATTAAATGGTACAAGTTTCAACTATAATTTGTCCTGCAAAAACTAAGCCCTCCTATGGCTTTGTGAACAGAAAAATAAAAAGGGAAATAAAATAAGAAAATTGTTGCATAGTACTCTATGATGTTGTCTCAGACCTCAGAGCTGTGTGTTGCACAAAGTACTATTGATACTTTATGCAAAAACAAATAAATGACCGGAGTACCTTTTATCGCATAAGTAGACACCAATTTAATAAACTACATGGTTGGTTGGAGGTGCTGTTACAGATTTTGTACGTGGGTCCCAAATCTTCATGTTACATCTCAGTTGGGGGATTTTAGTACGTATACCACGTATACCGTTTTAGTATTTCTAATACAGCATGGAACCTCACGTTTAATATTTTCTAGTAGTGGTTCTATGGTATTTGTAAGTGAAAATTAAACTTGGGGTTTTTGCTTGTTTTGTTTTGCATATGCACTGTTTGCCAAAGCTGTCAGAACATATTGTGGGACACGATTGACAAAAATAAAGTAATTGTAAATGCCTGGTTGCCCATGTGTTAAGCAGTCCATGTCTCGCCTAGGGAACTGAAGAGTCAAGGTGTCAGCATCCATCCACTGCTTCTCTAGTTTGCACATTCTAGGAATGAATAGATAGGTGTTCAATATTTACAGGCTACAAAACCTAATGGAGTGAATTTCCTAAAATGGGCCCGTTGTAACAGGAGGTATGAGCTGGTATAGATTTGTTCTATCATCTACGGCAGCTACTGGCATAAATTATAGAATATCTCATGGGCTACATAAGGTTATGCCCCTCTCATTAAACCACATCAATACCATGCCAACATATGTGAAAAGTGGCGTAGTGTGACCCAGAATGGCCAAAACGTCACAAATCTCGCAACAATGGACTTGGCCAATAGTTTGCATCTTTTTTTTTTTTTTTTTGTTACTATGCTATGAGCTGTTGTACATTCCCCTCCACATGAAAGCCCCAACAAAGGGTTCTCCTAATTTATGCGGATTCTTGGGTTATGAAAACTGGTATTAATAATGCTAGCCTCTATAACTGTTCCATATTGTGTAGGTTTTATAGTTTGGAAATGTTTTCGCCATTGCTACAGTAATCCATAGATATGAAAGGCAAGGCTCAAGAATATAGCAGTTCAGTGAAACACCTTTATTTTATATGATTTACCTGTAAACCTGCAAGGGCTATTAGCACAACACAAAACCGCAACAAATCGTAGGAAATATTTGGTTTTAAATTTGTTTGCTTTGCAGTTACCAACTGTATCTCAGCATCTGAATATTCCTTTAGGGGGCGTTCACACTACCGTCAGTGTCCGACAGGTAGTTTCCGCTCCTAGTGTCCGTTCAAAATCTCGCACGGACATTAGGAGCGGACACTAGCTGTGTCCGTGAAACTTGTCATTCATTTAAATGGCGATCGGGTGCGTTCTTTTGCACTCCGTGCCCTTCCTTCACTGTCCGCATGTAAAGGTGTCCGACTTTTCAGGCGGCCAGAAAAACCCAACATGTCAAGTTACATGTAGTAGTATTATTATATATATATATATATATATATATATATATATATATATATATATATTATACATGTTTCTCAGTCTTTGTAGGTTTTTATTGTATTCAGATTTCAGTGTTACACCTAATAGCAAAAACAGTCTACTAAAAAAGGACAAAAAATTTATTATTGTTAGTGCAGGATGCAGACAGGCCCCATTGCAGTATATGATATAAAGAGCACAAGTGCAAAATGCTAATAAAACCTCCACTCATACACCTACAATCCATGAGGGGGGGGGGGGGGGGGTGGAAGCCAGCATCAAATGCATACCTCCCAACTGTCCTGGATTCTTCGGGTCAGTCCCGGATTCCAGGCCATGTCCCACAGTCTTAGTCGCCAGACGGTAGTCCTGAATTCAACTCATCTGCGTCCGGAGATGAGACCTGAGACAGAGCAGCAGGAGAGCGAGGGCAGGTGAGTATCAGTGTATTTTATCTAAACTTTGGCAAATGAAGAGGGACATTAAACTATTGGGGCACATGGAAGGGAGACAAACAGGAGATGAATATCAATAGGGACATTAAACTGTGGGAGTAGATTGAGACGGGCATATGAGGGGGACAGTAAACTGGGAGAGCATATGAGAGGAACATTAGAGGTAGATAGAGGGGGCATTCAATTGTGGGGACAGATGAAGGAGGATATTAAACTGGGGCAGATGGAGGGGTAATAGACTGGGAGGAACTGGAAGGATGCATTAAACTGAGGGAGGGGGGTAGCTGAAAGGGGACATTAATGTCCCCCCTACAGTTGACCCCAAAGTTTAATGTCCCTCTCTAGTTGCACTGCTTTGAGGCCTATCTCCATCCTGCACAGCCATGTTTCATCTAGTATTGGATAAGTATGGTCTTTCTTCTGTGATATGTTTTTGGTATATTATATATACTTCTTTAGTAGTGTTTTTGATCTTTTAGTTAGGGGCGTGCAATCTGACAATGGAGGAATCTTGACAATGGATTGCAAGCTTGCATATTTTGGCCAAAATATTAACACATATCTCATGGTTATTTAACCTTTTTTTCTGCAGGATATAGCGAGGCCCTGTATTTGCAGGTTGCTGGTATTAGTGGGGTGCAACTATGGAAGTTCTGGACAGCACACCTGAACTAATAGTGTGACCAATTGGCTATTCCCTGGTGCTGTGTGCCTCACATTATTATGTGATCAGCACCTTGAGTGAGTCTTATCTGTATGCATTTCATCATACCTCCCAACTTTGAAATGACAGAGGAACAAAATGTGCTTAGGGCACTGTGACCAATTTAGCTCCATCCTCAAATTGAGCTAACAGTATAAAGTCTCTCTCCTGGTGCAGCCACAGTTAATGTCCCATCTCTAGCTGCTCCAGTTGGGAACCTGTGTAACAGAGGTGTACTGAAGGCTACAGCTCAGTACTGTGTGTTCCTCGCAGAAGGAAGACAAGAAGAAGACAGGTAATGTATAATAGGGTAGGTAGGTGGGCTGAGTGAGTTGGGAAGGGCTAGCAGTGGGATGAATAGCTAGGGAGACAGAGAGAGAGTGTTAGAGAGGGAATGGGGGTAAAGTGTGAGAGTACAACAACCAGAATGCGTTGCAGCAGGAAGCTACACCAAGTAAACACATGCAGAAGATGCCAGGCACTCCCAGAGAAACCCAGAAATCACTCAAAACACTGCAAAAGTTAAATGGGTAGACTTAGTAACCCATTAATTGCACTATTAGACCTTTTTTAAAAAAAATATATATATATATATATATATATTTATATATATATATATTTGCCCTTTAATGCAAAAGTCAGTGTTTTGGTTTGTCATCTGGCCTCAACTTCTGAAGATGTAATCTGCATGGTGCAAATGAAGATGTTTTCGTAACCCTTTCTCGACAGATGCCGGGTGTTTAAAGTTAGCGGCCGCCCAGCTTTATAAAGAAGACATCTGGCGCGTATGACGGTGCCCGCACTCTTCCTCAAAGCTGACCAATGCACCATTTTCCCGGCGGCGCATTGGTGCCACCATTTTGCCGGGGATGTAGAGCTAGAGATGTACGGTCGTCTTCAGCGCTAAGCCAGGACTCTGGCTTTGTTGCACAAGCGCTTGACGACTTCAATGAAGGAGGAGGAGCTGTTCCTGGGAGAAGGAAGAAGATAGGTAAATGTCATGGAGTGATTAGGGGGCTCATACACCTATGAATCGACCCAGGGATATTGGTAAATATACACTTTTGATTAATAATGTAATTTAGAAAGTAGGAGGGGGGAGGATGTTTAGATTAGTGTAGGGTTTTATAGCCATCCCAGACAACCTCTTTAACTTGCAGAGCTGATTTTCAGCAAATTTTTCCTCTTCCAATCTGGTGTTCAGTAGTGAGGCTGCCTTTCACATTAAACATTTGTAGTGTATGGATAAAACTTGGATAAATTTGTATTCGCTCTTTATTGTATTCAACTCATTCACTTTGCATTTATGATTCATCTTTAATACTCCTATAGGCTGAACTGAAGTCTGCAAGTTACCCTAGGCTCACACCTGCATTCAGGTTTCCGTTCCGGGGTCCGTTTGGGGACCCCCGAATGGAAACCTAATCTGCTTAAAGTAGTTACCTGCGGAAACCCGCAGACCCCATAGACTATAATAGGGTCCACCAGGTTTACACCCGAAAAGGGCAGAAAAATGGAGAGAGGAAAGCGCTGCTTGCAGGACTTTTCTCTATGCATTTTTAAAAGCAGAATGGGGACCAGAATCCCCCAGCAGTGACCAAGCGCTAGTGTGAACCTAGCCTGACATTTCATTGGCGTCCATGAGTGGATTGTCAATGCTGTCCTCGTCTCTAGTGTACCTGGTCACTGGAGCATGGCAGGAAGTTGAGAGGAAAGCTGATATCCTGTTGCTTGTCTACATAACCAGTCTCCCAGCTGTTGATCAACTACAATATAAAGCATAATATACAGTATATTACACAACTCTCTTGAACTGTGACTTCTCATAGACTTTAAGTGAGAGCGCTTTGTTCATTTTACTGCTTATTTCTTTTCATAGCGTTCTATAAGTAGCCCATGGACAACTTAAAAGGATACTATTCTATTATACAGAACACTATTTTGTGACCCATAATTCAATTTTGTAATTTCTTTGTAATACATACAGTAGTTTGTGCTGCAGAACTTTTATTTTCTTACATGACAACCTATCAGGAGAATTTGGGATACTAAACCACCAGGCTGTCCATATCAACTTGTGGTTTAGTGTCCCAAATATGCTTTAGTAAGCCTGTCCATGACAGGGGTGTTTAACTGTTAATGTTGAGAGATGAGTGCTCCCGCTGCATGCACAATTCTCCAGTAAACCTGGGTCTGGACATCTTGTCTTCACTGCGCATGTATCCGATATCCAGCTATGTGCCATCGCCACAGGAGATAAGTCTGCCCATAACAAAACACTTAGTAAATATATTAAATACCAACAATCCAGACAGGTTACCTCAAAATGTACTGTTAAAAACACCCCTTATAGAGGTGTGCCATTATACTTTTGCGCCTACCTCACTAAAGCGCCTTTCCCCATGTACTAATGTAAGCCCAGGGGCATCACTATGGGAGTAATATACACCAGAATGACGCACACAAAGGTGGAGGAGAAATAGAGTGGGGGTGACTCTTTATACCTGTACTCGTGTAGACTGTGCAGATCAGCACACTATAGGTTGTACTATCAACCATTGATAGCTGAGTACACTAGGAAGTGGTCAGCCATGTATTGCCAAACTCTGAAGTACCGTCAGTATCTAAAAGGACATATTGGGCCTTTTTTTTTTTTTACCTACTATACTAGGTCCAGGTTTAAAGGCTAGTAGTACTGGTTACACTATATGGGATGTTTTTTCTGTTATTCACCTTCTCTATGCATGATGTCATCATGACTCTGACATAACACAAGAAATAACATTGCAATGTAAAGATGCGGCGTCATATGGCTGATTAATGTGAAGTATATTAGTGACCCTGACGTGATAAAGACTCATCATGACAGTGCCTCCAATCCTGAGCGACTCGCCTGTGTATTGCAGAGGCGAGAGAGGGAATGTGCTCACTTACCACCTCCTTTTGTGTCAAGCAAGGACCTGGAGCTAATTGAAATGCAGTGCTGGGGAGCTCTGCTGTAGCTTAGCTGCTTCTTTAGCAGACAGAAGAAAATGCTTTCTGAGGACCTTTTCTCTGCTTCCAAGTGAACATCGACATACGCTGAGATGGCTATAGAAGAACTGATGCAGGCATTAAATGCGGTTTTTCTAAATACTGGTAGGAGGAGCTGTCTCATCTTAACGTTCTTGTTCCATTCGTAACGTATTAGCCTTTCAAAGGTGCTTGGGGGGTGTTGGATGCCATGCATGGATAACCAGCTTTCTAGGGCTGAATGTGCACATGGCCTGTTCAGTAGGCTGCTGTATGAGTGCTGTTCATATGGTAGAAGAGTTTAATTGATGCAAGTTTTGAGTGTGTTCCTGTGTGTGCTGTCAATGTCATTGGGGACTTCATCATCACATTAGTATTTTCAGTATCTTAGAATGGCAGTAGTATCATCTTGATCCCTGGATGCTCTATGTACACTGGACCAGTTTTGAGCATTTTCCTGCAGTGGTAATCACTCTGTTGTGTTTCACGCTTGTGTCATATATCACTTGTCTGAAAGCTTAAGAACACAGTGTGGAATCCACACTGCATCTTGAAGTGTTAATTAAAGGGACCGTACATCATGAGGACTTAACCACATGAGAACAATACTTGATGGCTATGGGACTGACCATTCTAATGTAATGGTTCTGTTACTATGGGGATAATATGCTGACACATGGCTTTTCACTTGTGATATAAAGGTTGCTTAGAACGGCTTCTTCATATGATTTATGTCTATGGTTGCTAGTTCATTCTTATGCACAGAAAAGGATTTTACTATAATTTATATTAACTATGTAGTTTTAGTTTTTTTAACAATTTTTTTTTTTTTAACTACAAACTGCCTTCTGAATATTCATATATAGATGGTTAGTGTCTTTAATTTCTCCACTTGTGCATATGACACCTAAGGCTAAGTTCACACTTGCACCTCTTCTACATTCAGGATTTATGCCCCCAAATCCACTTAAAAAATGCAGAGAGAAGTCCAGCAAGCATCTCCATGTTTTTCAGGCAGAAACATAGCAAATCCCATTATTGTTTATGGGGACTGCGGGTTTCCACGGATAATTGTTTTTTTAAGCAAATCAGGTAACGGAACGGAAACCCAGGTGCAGGTATGAACCTAGCGCAAGTCAGCAGATGTCAGAATAAATGCAAACTAATACTATCGAAAATGGTTATTAAATGGTGTAATTAGACAGCTCCTAGAAAATTACCAATTAATATAAAGGCCCTTTAGAATTGGCCACTGTTCTAATTACCATGAAAAATTTTCAATGGGAAATGCACTTTCAAAGAGGTTTTGCCGAATGGACTGAAATTTCAATTATGCCTGTCTTCATATACAGGTATATCCATCTCTCTAGCCAAATAATATGGTTAAAAAGTCACTAAGCTTTCAGAAAACTTCGTCTTATTCAATAGAGCAGATCTCAATGTAATAAAATGCACTTTATTTGAAAATGTTGCTGCTTTTTGTCTAAAAATCCTCTCCTACCTCTAGGTATCTCCCTTTTATCTAATTTGCTGTTCATTCTATGTTACTTGGGAATTTCTGTCCTTAGTTATCACTGTGAAACAAGATGGGTTCATAGAGAATAGAGGGAGATGGGTTGTTTTTCTTCACAACCTTCACAGAAATATGCATACTTACGTACTTTTATCTCCTTCTGGGCTCATATTTCTCTTTTTCGGTATTACAACCTATATTTGCAGGACAATGTCCCCGAATTCCTAGATTATGTTCACTTGGGCTTTTCTCAGCTATGTGTTTGCTTTTTTTATATTTACATGTAAAACCAGTGATAATAGTAATGGATAGAGGAGGAGGACAGGCGCACAACCCCAGCCTGAGAGAGAAATGTAAAATGTGCTGCAGCTATTAGCACCAGAAAAACTGATATGACATAATGTATGAAGACTTATATAGCCAGAGAACAGTCTGCCCAGTAAGACCCTGCAGATATTTCAACTTTCTCTGGACCCCTGCAGATCTGTTGTTCATACATTGTAGTCTATGCGGCAGTGCTGCCGTACCAAAACCCACCACTACAAATAGTATGGCTAATGATAGACCATTGATATTAGTAACTAGATAACCTTTTTACATTTGCAACAATGATGGATAACCAATGCATATTTTAAAATATAGAATACTTTGGATTGACCTATTATAGGGTAAAAAAGTAGAGAAGATAACTTGTTTAGAATAATGACCAATCCAGCCTCTGTATAACTAACCTACATAAATTATAAAAAATAATAAAACATTTTTTTGAAGAAGCACAGATCTACTAGCTGAAAGAGCAGCTACATAAACCTTAAAGGGGTTTTCCCAACATATACTTAAAAAAAAAAAAAAAAAAAAAAAAAAAAAATCTAAACAACCTTGCAGATAAACAATCTGCACTGTACCTATGACTTCCTGTGTGCCCCTGAATTTACAATCTGTATCCCAATAGCACCATTACAAGTTTAACTTTCAATGGCCAGAGTGAGTGGTTCTTACTATAGAGCATGTGACTGCTTACTAGTGAGAACTACATTTCCCAGTTCCATCTTGCTCTTTATGCTTCTTAACAGAAATCATTCATGTACTGCACACACTCCACCTGTTAGCGTGGCACATGCATGGTATGAGAAGGTGGTGGGCAGAGTGTTGGAGTCACGATATATATTCCCCAGATTCCTCACCTATGTGTGGTTCAGGGCAGGTCTTGGGAAGGCCTCAGTCCCAGGTGTTGATCCCATAAAAGACTGCTGAGCCTGCACTTCAGGGCAGGTCCTGGGAGTCAGAGGAGGTGCCTGGGACTGTCCTGAAGAGCTGAGTTTTGGTGAGACCAAACTGGGACTTGTGTTTTGTCTGATCCTGTGGCTGGAAGTAAGCCACACATACAGTTAGCCTATTCGGTATTATTTAGAACTCGGATGAGCAGGAGTTTTTGGGGGGTTTTTTGCCTGAAGTTAAGGCTGTATTTTATTTTGTATGTTTTTGTACCTGACCAGAAGGTAGGTTTATTTTACTGTTTTTAATAAATAATCCTGTTTGACACAGATTTTGTGCTCCTGTCTCTGACTGGTTGAGTCCACACCATTGCTGCTACAAAGCTACCTTCCTCACAATGGTTATGTAGCTCTGAAATAGTAAGCAGCTATAGCGAAGTCAAACAGGTTGAATCCATTGGCCACAGTGCACAAACAATGGTCGTGAAAGGGGGATTTCATTGGACTTTTTCTAGTAACATACACTTTAGCCAATTGCTTTCAATGGGTGACAATAATATTTTACAAAGTACTTTTATATGATATATGATTTTTTGAGTGAGGACTGTGGGAATCCCTGCAAAGTCTGATTTTATAAAGATACACCAATGTGCAAATCCCTTGTGTAGTCTTATGATTAATAATATGATTTATTGGTTGGCCATTTCCTAGAAGGAACCACAGTATTACTGAGTAAGACCTGCTATTTTGGTAGGATCCTGAATTTTTTTTTTTCACTTCTCCTCTATTCTAAGCACTTGCGTATAGTAGGCCTTTCTATATGGATAAATCTGTTCAAAGCGGTAGTATCAAATAAGGTCCCTTGGACATTCTCATTAGTTGCTGAACCAGTATCTATGAGAATCAGAGAGGTCTTGTACAACAGTTTTCTTGACTACTGAGAGAACTGGTGAAATTGAAAGAAAAAAAATATGCTAGTCAAAAGTTTCTTGAGTGAAATGAAGGTATCTGGTGCCCAAGGCACATTCTCCCTGTACAGGGAACCAAAAATATTTGTTTTGGCATTGTGAAAAGTGGTGTCGTATCCCAGTTTTGTGCAGTGTGTGAGAATTTTGTTACTATTTCCCTGGCAGACCGGTGGCACAATCCGTGATGTGGACTGCTAACAACTGCTTAACAAAATAGAGTTAGCAGAAGTGGTTATTTTACTGAGGGTTTAGCTACTGTATACCACTATAGATTTAACAGATATGAGACATTTTGATAGAGAAGAGTTTTCATACTTGTTCTAATTTTCCTCTAAGGGTGCATTCACACTGAGTAAACGCTAGCTTATTCTGAACGTAAAACACGTTCAGAATAAGCGGCGTCTAAAGCAGCTCCATTCATTTCTATGGGAGCGGGGATACGAGCGCTCCCCATAGAAATGAATGGGCTGCTTCTTTCACTCCGTGTAGTCCCATTGAAGTGAATGGGGAGTGCCGGCGTGTACGCTCCGGCATGAGCAGAGCTTGCCGTATACGCCGGCACTCCCCATTCACTTCAATGGGACTGCACGGAGTGAAAGAAGCAGCCCATTCATTTCTATTGGGAGCGCTCGTATCCCCGCTCCCATAGAAATGAATGGAGCTGCTTTAGACGCCGCTTATTCTGAACGTGTTTTACGTTCAGAATAAGCTAGCGTTTACTCAGTGTGAATTCACCCTAATTCAGCTCTGTGCTGCATGACTTAGGAGTAAATGTTTTCATACTTTAAAGAGCAGCTTTCACCACCTCTAACAACTCCAGTTATTAGCACATGTTAATAGTTTCAGCTCCACTGATTCCGGCGCAGTTGGAATTTCTTTCTCTAGCCCCCACTGTTTCTAAGTAATCAATGCTGTTAGTTTTGGTGCCTGATATACTATTCAGTCTCTGTACTGTCAGGAGGGCGGTGTGAGACCAGAACAGACAAGGTGTGTGATTCTGATCTCTGACACTGGCTGCCTCTGCTCTGAATCACACCCCCTGCCTGACACTGCCCCTCTGATATTACAGAGCTAAATAGCACACCAGGCACCAAAACTAACTGAGATTGTTGCTCAGGATTGGTGAGGGCTAAAGTGAAAATTCCAGTTGTGCTGAAATCAGTGGAGTGGCAGCTACTAACAGGTGCTAAGAACTTGAATTAGAGGTGGCGAAAGTGCCAGTTTCTCTTTAGTGAAGAACGAAGTACAAAATATTAAATATCTGTTTCTGATCAACATGACGTTTTGATTAGTAAAATCCGTTCAACCGTTAAAAACATATATTTGCAATTCACTCTTATTCCCCATGTGGGTGAGAATCCTTTATTTTCTATGAGAAAAACAAAAGGTTTGGGGAATAAGATCTAGTTTACAAATAATCTTCCAGGGACCACATGGACGGGTGGACAAGTTTAAAATATAAAAATGCCAAAATGGTAAGGAGCACAAGGAGAATCCAAAGATGTATGGCATTTAGTATTTTGGACTTGGTGACAGATCCTACTAATATTATAAATGTGAAAGTTTGTGTGTTTGGATGTTTGTGAGTTTGGATGTTTGTTCCTCAATCACGCTAAAACGCCTGGACGGATTTGCGTGCAATTTTCCACAAACATAGTTTTCCCTTAGGATTGAGTCACAGGCCACTAAACAACATGGCTTCCTAGCAGGAGACTCACAAAAGCAGGACTCCTAGCCCCAGCTATAGACTCACACACACTGCCTGGCATTTCCTGCCTCAACCTGCCTGCACACTCCTTACTGTCTCCTCAGGAGTAGCCCTCACTCTACTCACTCACATTTACATATAGCTTTCCACTATACATACACAATACAACACATCACATTGTAATTACATGTATCTCCTATCACTGCTATATACAGTGCCTGATACATATATACTCCTGTACACAGACTGTATATACTATATAATTACATGTATTACCTATCACTGCTATATACAGTACCTGATACATATACACTCCTGTACACAGACTGTATATACTATATATTACATGTATCTCCTATCACTGCTATATACAGTACCTGATACATATATACTCCTGTACACAGGCTGTATATACTATATATTACATGTATCTCCTATCACTGCTATATACAGTACCTGATACATATATACTCCTGTACACAGGCTGTATATACTATATATTACATGTATCTCCTATCACTGCTATATACAGTACCTGATACATATATACTCCTGTACACAGGCTGTATATACTATATAATTACATGTATCTCCTATCACTGCTATATACAGTACCTGATACATATATACTCCTGTACACAGGCTGTATATACTATATAATTACATGTATCTCCTATCACTGCTATATACAGTACCTGATACATATATACTCCTGTACACAGGCTGTATATACTATATATTACATGTATCTCCTATCACTGCTATATACAGTACCTGATACATATATACTCCTGTACACAGGCTGCATATACTATATAATTACTAGAGATGAGCGAACACTAAAATGTTCGAGGTTCGAAATTCGATTCGAACAGCCGCTCACTGTTCGAGTGTTCGAATGGGTTTCGAACCCCATTATAGTCTATGGGGAACACAAACTCGTTAAGGGGGAAACCCAAATTCGTGTCTGGAGGGTCACCAAGTCCACTATGACACCCCAGGAAATGATACCAACACCCTGGAATGACACTGGGACAGCAGGGGAAGCATGTCTGGGGGCATAAAAGTCACTTTATTTCATGGAAATCCCTGTCAGTTTGCGATTTTCGCAAGCTAACTTTTCCCCATAGAAATGCATTGGCCAGTGCTGATTGGCCAGAGTACGGAACTCGACCAATCAGCGCTGGCTCTGCTGGAGGAGGCGGAGTCTAAGATCGCTCCACACCAGTCTCCATTCAGGTCCGACCTTAGACTCCGCCTCCTCCGGCAGAGCCAGCGCTGATTGGCCGAAGGCTGGCCAATGCATTCCTATGCGAATGCAGAGACTTAGCAGTGCTGAGTCAGTTTTGCTCAACTACACATCTGATGCACACTCGGCACTGCTACATCAGATGTAGCAATCTGATGTAGCAGAGCCGAGGGTGCACTAGAACCCCTGTGCAATCTCAGTTCACGCTAATAGAATGCATTGGCCAGCGCTGATTGGCCAATGCATTCTATTAGCCCGATGAAGTAGAGCTGAATGTGTGTGTTAAGCACACACATTCAGCACTGCTTCATCACGCCAATACAATGCATTAGCCAGTGCTGATTGGCCAGAGTACGGAATTCGGCCAATCAGCGCTGGCTCTGCTGGAGGAGGCGGAGTCTAAGGTCGGACCTGAATGGAGACTGGTGTGGAGCGATCTTAGACTCCGCCTCCTCCAGCAGAGCCAGCGCTGATTGGCCGAATTCCGTACTCTGGCCAATCAGCGCTGGCCAATGCATTGTATTAGCCCGATGAAGTAGAGCTGAATGTGTGTGCTTAACACACACATTCAGCTCTACTTCATCGGGCTAATAGAATGCATTGGCCAATCAGCGCTGGCCAATGCATTCTATTAGCGTGAACTGAGATTGCACAGGGGTTCTAGTGCACCCTCGGCTCTGCTACATCAGATTGCTACATCTGATGTAGCAGTGCCGAGTGTGCATCAGATGTGTAGTTGAGCAAAACTGACTCAGCACTGCTAAGTCTCTGCATTCGCATAGGAATGCATTGGCCAGCCTTCGGCCAATCAGCGCTGGCTCTGCTGGAGGAGGCGGAGTCTAAGGTCGGACCTGAATGGAGACTGGTGTGGAGCAATCTTAGACTCCGCCTCCTCCAGCAGAGCCAGCGCTGATTGGCCGAATTCCGTACTCTGGCCAATCAGCACTGGCTAATGCATTGTATTGGCGTGATGAAGCAGTGCTGAATGTGTGTGCTTAGCACACACATTCAGCTCTACTTCATCGGGCTAATAGAATGCATTGGCCAATCAGCGCTGGCCAATGCATTCTATTAGCTTGATGAAGCAGAGTGTGCACAAGGGTTCAAGCGCACCCTCGGCTCTGATGTAGCAGAGCCGAGGGTGCACAAGGGTTCAAGTGCACCCTCGGCTCTCCTACATCAGAGCCGAGGGTGTGCTTGAACCCTTGTGCAGCCTCAGCTCTGCTACATCAGAGCCGAGGGTGCGCTTGAACCCTTGTGCACACTCTGCTTCATCAAGCTAATAGAATGCATTGGCCAGCACTGATTGGCCAGAGTACGGAATTCGGCCAATCAGCGCTGGCCAATGCATCCCTATGGGAAAAAGTTTATCTCACAAAAATCACAATTACACACTCGATAGAGCCCCAAAAAGTTATTTTTAATAACATTCCCCCCTAAATAAAGGTTATCCCTAGCTATCCCTGCCTGTACAGCTATCCCTGTCTCATAGTCACAAAGTTCACATTCTCATATGACCCGGATTTGAAATCCACTATTCGTCTAAAATGGAGGTCACCTGATTTCGGCAGCCAATGACTTTTTCCAATTTTTTTCAATGCCCCCAGTGTCGTAGTTCCTGTCCCACCTCCCCTGCGCTGTTATTGGTGCAAAAAAGGCGCCAGGGAAGGTGGGAGGGGAATCGAATTTTGGCGCACTTTACCACGCGGTGTTCGATTCGAACATGGCGAACACCCTGATATCCGATCGAACATGTGTTCGATAGAACACTGTTCGCTCATCTCTAATAATTACATGTATCTCCTATCACTGCTATATACAGTACCTGATACATATATACCCCTGTACACAGACTGTATATACTATATAATTACATGTATCTCCTATCACTGCTATATACAGTACCTGATACATATATACTCTATAATTACATGTATCTCCTATCACTGCTATATACAGTGCCTGATACATATATACTCCTGTACACAGGCTGTATATGCTATATATTACATGTATCTCCTATCACTGCTATATACAGTACCTGATACATATATACTCCTGTACACAGGCTGTATAACACATCACATTGTCTGTATCACAACATACACAATATAACACATCAAATCACATTTGCTAGCCCACCAAACTTTTTAAAGCACTTTTACAGTTTCACACGTCTGTGTCCGCCCAATACTCAACTCACCGCAGACGAAGTCGCGGGTAAAAGCTAGTACTCTCTAAATGTAAGAAGTGTCTGAGTGTAGGTCTCCTAGAATAGCATTTAATGGCATTTAGCAATTCTCCCTGTAATGTGAAGATAATAAATGATATTTGTGTATAGTGTTTGGTCTGCTGTAGGAAAATTTATGTTCAGTATTTGGCTAGCTTTGCTGTATGAGATGTTTCTGCAAACTGGCAGAAAATGTTCTATTTTTGATGATAATAGCTGAAACCACAGAATACAGTGTAGAAAAATAGCATACATCGGCTATCCACACGTACTTTATCACATGCTGAGACCTGTTAATATTCCCTTCCCCATATAATGTAAAGGTGGAGCTGGTTGTACATTTTAGAGAATTCAGGCCATGATCCAACGGACCTGCTGCCGGTTGTGCATGTATCCTTTCCCTTTTCAGTGCTCTTGGATCACACGAGGGGTATCGTCACTGGAAAGCTGTAATGCCATATGTAATGTTTTAACTTGTCTCTACTTGTGGAATGTAAACTGGCATCAAAGTGAACATACCCTTTAATTAATGGAACATGTGTTTCTGTGGATTGCTTAGGGATATACTGCCCTGTATAGAATGCAGTTCATGCCTACAAAGGTTATAAAGTTCTACCAAGATGTTCAGTATAATAGTAATAATGTCTGACAAGATGTGGTGAGCACTGCAACTGCCACAGAATCCAAAACCCAACCCTCCTGCTGTGGGTTTTGGATTCCTGCGATGATTCTGTGCGAATTCGTTCCAGAATCAGTGCCATTTTCCTCCGTGTGAATGGACCCAAAGGTTGCTGATCCTGCAGAACCTGGGAGTAAGAGGAGGTGGGAATTGCCCTGACATTTTGAGTCGGAGACCAAGTTGGACTGACTTGTTTTTGTTCGTGTGGCTGACAGTAAGCCACACGTATAGTGAAGTATTATTTTTGTTATTGTCTAGTTAGTGCTCAGAGCAGCGATTTTATTTGTTTTTGCCTGAAGTTAAGGCTGTGTTTTGTTTTGGATTTATGCCTGAAGCCAAGGTTTATTTGTTTTCCTGTATTTTTTGTAAATAAACCAGTTTTCTGCACACTTTTGTGTCCCTGTCTTAACTGTTTGGGTCTGCAACACTGCTGCTACCTAGTTAAGGGGGCGTTCACACTACCGTCGGTGTCCGACATGTAGTGTCCGCTCCTAGTGTCCGCTCAATCTGTCACGGACACTAGGAGCGGACACTAGATGTGTCCGTGACACCTGTCATTCACTTGAATGGGCATCGGGTGCGTTCTTTTGCACTCTGTGCCCGTCCTTCCCTGTCCGCAAGTGAAGATGTCCGACATCTTATCTTGCGGACAGGGAAGGACAGGCACGGAGTGCAAAAGAACGCACCCGATGCCCATTCAAGTGAATGACAGGTGTCACGGGCACATCTAGTGTCCGCTCCTAATGTCCGTGACAGATTTTGAGCGGACACTAGGAGCGGACACTACATGTCGGACACCGATGGTAGTGTGAACGCTCCCTAACTTCCCCACAACTGATACAAAGTGCATTTTGGTGAATGGTTTGTAGCGATCCGTACAGTGATGAGTAACCTTTGGCACTCCAGCTGCTGTGAAACTAATAATTCCAGCATGTTCGACTCTCTTCTATAAGAGTTCTGAAAAGAACAGAGCAAGCCAGCATGCTGAGACATGTGGTTCCACAAACAGCTAGATCACTGAATGTTGTCTAACCCTGGCTTAGTGTTTTGACAAAGGAATCAAATTTGGGGGAATAATGTGGAAGTAAAGAGTTTAGTTTAGAAAAGTTTGATAAGGCAATGTGACAGGCCAGCCTGTCTGTTTTAGGGCACATTGGAAATGGTGTATGTCTGGTATTGATCTGATTGTTCTGGGTAATGTGTGGGCATGACAAGTTTTGGAACCGGGAGTGTGAGGTTCAGATTGCAGAGATTGTTAGTCTGTATTATTGGCAGAACGGAGATCACATTTTAGAGATGAGGGAGGAACCATAGGATGGTGCTGCACTGTACAGGCCTTTGTAGATGAGGATAAGACGTTTATATTGAATTCTATAGCAGACAGGCAACCAGTGCATTAACTGGCACAGAAAAGACGCATCCATGTAGTGGTACAAGCAGAAGATTCTGAAAACAGCTGATCAGTGGGGTTACTGGCTGTCAGATCCTCACCAATCTGATATTGATCACCTATCCAAAAGATAACTCATGAATATCTGATAACCTGGAAAATCTTTTTGAGACACCAGTTTGTGTTTTTTATCATTTCTTTTAGTTGGATGCATTTATTGGCCTATCTATTGACAGGAGAAAAGTGAGTCTGAATGCCAAAGCTATATTATGTACATGCATAGCTAAATGTGCAAGAAGGCATAGAAGAGCAACGACAGACAAACAAAAAAGGTTCGGGTGGGTAGATAATTTTGTTGAAGGGGGTGTTCAGGCTCAAGGCTGTTGCTATATTTTGGCACCTGTAGGCTATAGCAGGGGGGCCTATAATCTCCTTCCACTCTGTGTGTTTATTCACCCTAACCAAGACGTCACACTACTGCATATAAACAGTCCCTCAGGATTACATGGCCAAGGTATTTGACATCTGTATCACATAGGTCCCAAAATCTGTAGTTTGTGACCCTTAATAGTCTTGAATTTTAGGCCTTTTAAAAAAAATATAGGCATACTCCAGAAGGCAAAAACATTATGTGATTGCTGCACAGTCGTTGACAATCTGTAACATTAAAGCTTTGCTTTCATTGACAATTTTCCACTGGTTACTCTCACAATTAAAGGAAATAAAAGAAAATATAAACTGTTCTGTACTTTAATTTCCTGGGACATGGAAAGGTAACTATCAAAAGGGACTACCTACAGTAACCTGTTTCCTGAATGGGAGATTGCAGAATGAGCTTCAGGAAGTTCTTCTATATCCATTGCAGAGGAAGTGCGTACTTGTACTCATTATGTCGCGCTACAAATAGATTGTTTACATCCTGCAGAGGCGGCTCTGTTAAATATTTCATCTAGATGCTACAGACCGTTTTAGCAGATTACTTTATAAAATAGAAGTTTTATAACATTTTTTGCCATTGTTTTTTTTTTTTGTGACCTTCTCCGCTTCTAATAGTTAAAAATTCCATGTGAATTCTGAATTGTATAGATGGAATTTGTTGTGACATGGAAATCCATCTGCAGCTTTTGCTCTATGTGACAGCAGCTTTAAAGACTGCAGTGCAAAATCTGGCTCTGTGCATTCACACGGAGTAACGTGTCGCGTGACCTGGCACGTATACACTGTGTGAGATTTTGAGCGCCGTATACGCTCCCATTGATTTCAATGGGAGCCTGGATCGTATACGCTGCGTTATTTTGCGGCCGTAATTTTGGTTTTGGTCTTGTTGATGGTTTCCTACCTATTGTAGATTGTTTGCAACATCCAACACTGCTAGTATGTTGTATATTATAGGAGTACAGAGTTACTGTGTGCTTTTTTCATAGAAAGTGTCAGGACTCTGGGCAAACAGTTTTTATTTGGCACTGGAATCCCTGACATTCAGCTGTTAATCTAGAAATCTGCAGCCATTAAAACCATTTTCTTCCACTTTGTGTTAATAAGTTGAGTGATTAGAGCCCTATAGGCCCTAGAGAAAACTGTGGACTGGGGTGCCCCCCTTCCCCCTCAACCCACACACACATTCTACCAAAAAATATTATGCACATCTCTGCACTTTTACTATTCCCTGGCAATATAGACCTTTGTCGCCTAAGGGTCCATTCACATGTAGTAAAATGGATTCTGGCGCTACTCCACACGGGATTGCTGCCAGAATCTACGCGGTAAAAAAGCCTCCCCATAGAACTCCCCATAGATTTCAGATTTAATTTATATAAATGGTTCAAGTTCCCCCGAAAGAATAAAATAGTGTAAAAAAAAAATAAAAATTAATATTTAAAAAATGAAAATAAAAAATTAGAACATAATACACCTATCAGTGTTGCCGTGCCAATAATGACCCAAGTAATCCAACTGTGTTTTTCCTTGCTAAAAAAATAAAAAAATCTTATGTTTCCCAAAATTGCACCAATTAGAATGTAAAATCTATATATAAATAAAGTTTTTATTTTATGAAAGCAGCAAAACTTTAAGAAAACCCAAAAACTATACAAATTTGATATTGATGTAATTGTACCAGATATCAGGTTATCTAAATTGTGTGCTGACTACCAAGCACCCTTCCTTCCCCCATTCTCTCAGCAGGCTGATGCTTGAAGAGAACTCAGCGTTCAGGTGAGCACTATGGCCTCTTCACTGCAACCCAAGCATAGTGCTGTACATTTGTATGGAGATTGTGCTTAGTCTTACAACTTCACATATTCACTTGAATGAGACTAAGTTGCAAGCTGGCCCTGTGATCGATGAACGTAGGGTCACATAGCCTGTTAAGCGGAAGCATTGCTCCGGGGTGTTAGACCCTCGACAGTCTTCAATTGATGACCCATGCTAAAAAAGCCCTTCAAAGATAATGGGAAATCTTGTAACTGCAAAATGTGTAAAATACTTTTTCAATAGGAGTGACACGGCAAGAACATAAGGGAGATAATTTAATATTGGTAGAGGAACCAGTATTTCCAACCATTTAGGACCAGGTGGCCTAACACTATTTTATCTCTCCCACTATTCATATCTGAGACAGTTTTTTCTTTCTGCTCTTTTCTTCTTCTTGTCTTGCTGCTTTTCAAAGTGGTGGAGGTCATAGTGGGAGGGGCTAACTTACTATAACTTACTATGTTTGCCAGAAATTGGTATAAATTAGATCTATGTGAGTCTATAGAAAGTGTAGATGTCAGTTACTGGTGCATTGAAAACCCATAGATGTGCCAAATTTATTGGGAGACCTGTATCTCTTAATAGGAGTCTGACGCCAGGGTGAAGCAAATTAAATCAGCAACACAGATAGATTAGGCTGATCTGAATGTAACTTCTTTCTCACCATAAACATTTGTGCCTCTGTTGCCGAGATATTCATCTGCTTCACAATATTCGAAGGCAGCTCCATTGTTCCAAACTGCTGCGCCCCACACAACTCCAGCCGAGATTTGAGCATAGCTCACTCATAGAAGGGCTGGCGGAAGACGGCGTATTAGAGCAGTTTGGGGCAATGGAGCTTCCAAAGTGCTAATTTGCTTATTGTGTAATAAAGTAATATCTCAGCGATGGAGGCTCAAATTTAACCTATCTGTGTTTCTGGTTTTATATGGTTCTCCCTGGTCACAGACTTATACATATATACATCGTACTCCATTTTCATTCTGTTATGGCCACCATTTACATGCGTCTGAAAACATCCTTTTTTTTCTACTAACCTATAGTCCTATAGTATGGCCCAGAAACACGCCAGCCTCTCGCAGCCACCATTACCTTTTTCTATATTTCCTAATAATTGTCTCTTCGTTCTTTCTTGCAAGTCAGCAGTGTTTCTACCCTTTCCTTCCTTCTCTTGTGGGACTTGAGCATGTCATGCTGTTTTAGAAAAAGACACTAGAGTTATTACTGACATTTTATGCAGTTTACTTCTTCTCCACTGAAATGACAGATGATTCCAGTAATTCCTGGAGCCCACCAGCCCATCAGTATCTAATTAATAGAATTGCCTGTTGCTGGCTGATGGCAGAAGAATTATGTCTAAAGACATGGATTGAAAGAGATCCTTCCATTTGGTGCTTGCTTTCCTATTTTATTTCTATTTCTTAAACAATACCTAAGCAAATGACCACGATTAGGAAATCTTGACCTTATACTGCAAAATGCCTTCAGATTGTCTAGACTCTGATGATGTGATGAACCTCGGAACATTTCTTCCAAGTGACTGTAAATTCTCCATTTTATTACAAAATGTCTGTGTGAGCGAGCTGAGCTTCTGTGGTTTGCTGCATTGTAGAACATAACCCACTAAAGTATGGTACATTACAACAGTGAGCTGCTGCAGAACCTATTTTTTAGCCTTTTAGATGTATTATAAGATGCTGGAGGAACCTATAGTTATTACATATGACAGCCTTCACTTCAGCATAGGGTATAGTATATACGATTATTAAAATAAAATGTAACATAAATGGTGTATTTATCCTACTAGTCATGACTTCAGGTCTGAGGAATGTCTTCCTGTAAAGGGCTTTCTGGGTCACCCAGATCCCTGAATTTCGCTGCATTTTGAGTACATTAAGAACATTTTTTTTCTTTTCTTGGCAGCAGGCCTGAGTATTTAGCTTCAGCCGTACAGATATATCAGTACATATAAAAAAAAAAAGATGCCTTTTATTGTGAGAAAGAAAAAACTTTGAAAAAATCACCTATATGTACATCAGCCTGATCACTTCTTATCTGTAATTGTAGGTGATCACATTATTTTTCCATTTCCTGGCAAAGCGATAAACAGGTCTATTTGTGTAATCCTGTCACCTAGGAAATGGAGTGCCATTTGTAATAGGCTCTCTAGGGATTAGGCAGGTGTCTTCAGAGAAGACCTATTAACCAGTTCATTCCCCCGGCCAGGTTACAGCTCACTCGGCGGAGTGCATTGTTTTTAATTAGACCCCTCATGGCCGCACAGAACAGTGGAAATAGCTGCTCTTGCCAAGTAAATCAGAAACATTCATCTTCCCCCTTTGTCTTTCCTAAAACAAACCAGGGCAGCAATAGTCTTCCCTGTGCACGGAGAATCATTTCCCTCCCTTCCTTCCAGGCGTAGCTGCTGGAAGCTCCTTGGGAACTTTTTTTTTTTTTTCACATTTACTTTTCCCCCTCCTGTCCTTCCTCAGTATCTTTCAAGTTGAGCAGCAGCTTTTCCTTCTGCAAAGTTACTGAAAGATAACTATATCTTTAGGATAACTACAACCCTTAGGCTTTGTCTCCTCATTGAGGAGATATTCTGATAGCATTAGTAGTAGTACACTAATGGGGAATATGATGAATACTGGACTTGTGACTGCTTGATCATACTCAATCCTTGGATGGTTATACTGCACCCTAATGCTGTGAATGAAGAAGACAAATGGAAGTTTATTTCAATTGAAGATTGAAAAAACCTGATGAAAATATTTCGCATCGTCTTTACACTGGATTTCTTAAAAATATATTTAGCCAATGAAGATGAAGCAACATAAAGTCGCTGTTGTAACATTGTGGATTTGAAATCTTGAGAGGATTGAGGTTTTTGGACCATAAGACGGAATAATTTTTCCATTGTACATCTCATCACGTTGGTTTTCTTATGCACTGCAGAAGTGATTCATCCTAAAGCCTTTTCACCTCTTGATAGCATGACCTTGTAATCCAAGAAACCCTCATGTCGTTGCATAGATTAAGAGAGAGGAGCGAAAGCCATGGCACTAGATTCTCATCCAGGGTCACACAATTCCATCGCAGTGTGTCTTCTACCATGCGGCGGGTACTTCCCAGGAGAGGATGGAGAACAAACACCAGTCAGGTTACTTCTGGTGAGCTTGTATTTTCACTGTGCATCAAAAACATGGCAGAGTTTCCATGGTGGATGTATTCCTTTACTCTTACGGCAAAGCTGATGTTAGCTTTATTATTTCTAGTACTAGAATAATGTTACTGGACAGTACATTCCTCTGCTCATATAGTAATGTCAGAATGTCATTGACATATTGTTTATTTTTTAGCAGTACTAAAAACTGCATGTGATTGAAGGCAATATGATCTAAAAATAATATAAGATTTTGGTTTTATATTATGACAGCAAAGAGGTGCAGCATTCTCTCCACAGAAAGTATCCACAGGGAAATGCTCAGGCGCAGTTGGTAGACCACTTGAATGAAAATGTAGACCTTTCTGGGATATCTTAAAATATGTTGAATTGAGCTAGAAAGTTATAAAAGAATTTGGATTGCATGTCCAGTATTTGCTAAGTATGTGAAAAACAGAAAAGCTAAACTCAGAACAGCAATAATTTCATTTTTTGCTGGCTTGGGAGGAATTCAGAGCAGATGTTGAATGTATTATTAGAAGCTTCTGACTTCCATGTGCTATCTCACCTTGTTCAAAAATTGCATCGGATTGAATGATTTGTGAAACTGGGCCATGTATTTATAAGTATGACTGTGTAGCCATTCTACCTTGCATTCCCATTGATGGCAAATAAATGTATTTTATTTATTGAGGAGACTAAAAGCAAAGGATAAACTATCATATTTTAGATCCATGCACATCTGAATGTTACAGCAGGTAATTATAATAATTGCCTGTCCTTACTGAACCGTCAATATTTAAATAGCTGGGGTCATCCGAGATGGGTTGTATTAAAGGGGTATTCCGGTCCCACAGGTACCACAATGCATAGTAAAGGGGATAAATATCTGATTGTTGGGGGGGTCTAACTGTTACGACACCCACCAATCACAAGTACTGGGGTATTTTGCACCCCATTATGAATGGAGTGGCAGGTCGTAAATGCGCAGGAAACTCTGGAGCACCGAAGCATTGAAAATGCAATCCATATTATACTTTGCGGGGGACAATATGGATCAATATACCTTGCAGGGACCACTATGGAGGATCATACCAAGAGGGTGCCATTATGAAGCATCATACTGTGCGGGGGTCACTGTGGAGCATCATACCATGCAGGGGCCCCTGTGGAGCATCGTACATTAAGGGAGCCACTGTGGAGCATCATACCATGCGGGGACCACTGTGGAGCATATTATAGTGTGCGGGGGCTACTGTGGAGCATTATACTGTTTGGGGACCATGGAGCATATTATACTGTGCAGGCAAATTATATTGTGCTGGGGCAATATATATAAAAAAAAATGTATATGTATTATAAACAACTAGCATCTGCCTGCAACTTCATCTTCGTGTTGTTGTAGACAATGATCCGCTTATATTTAGCCAATTGTTGTGGTCGATGAGCCACCTGCTCCCACATCTCGACTCTGGTACATCGTTGGGCCGCATGCTCAGCTGTATGTACATCTCTGTATATGGAGAGCTTAGTGAGCTGTGCTACAGTGCTGCCTAAGTTCTGCTACATCTGGCCATTTGGATTACAGGGGTGTTCTTATGTCAGTGTCTGAGCAGATTCTGTTAGAAAGGGCTGAAATTTGGCACAGTTTGATCCGCCTGCTCCAGCGTCTCGGCTCTGCTACAACGCTGCATATGCGCAGGATACCCAGCTGTATGTTCATTTTTGCATATGGAGAGCCTACTCAGCTGTGCTACAGCACTGCCTAAGCTCAGCTACATCTGGCAATTTTGATTACAGGGGTTTTGTTATGTTCCTGTCTGAGCAGCTTCTGTATTAGAAACGGCTGAAATTTGACACCGTTCTCCCGCCTCCCCCATCAGAGGCTGAACACCACTCCCCCCCGTCGTACTCACCCGAGTACCCGATATACTCCTCTTGCCTACACACAGCCTGCATGTTCTATTCTCTTCTGATCTTCCATGAGACTCCATTTTCTGCAGATTTCACTGTCCAGTTTCATCCTATATAGCTCCACCCACAAAATAGTGTGCAGCTCCGCCCACCCAATAGCGTGATCCTATCAGAGAACGGCTCAAGGACCTGTGATGACGTCATCACGGGTCCTTTAGAGTCATCTGAACCTAAATTCATTCATAACGGTTGTGAAGTGACGTCATTTACCGGGATAAAAAGTAGCCTATGTTTTATTCGGGGTTCCAATCTATGTATGTGCATATTTCCGCTAAATCCATTTTGCCGTTTTTGCGTGACTGAGGAACAAACATCCAAACACACAAACTTTCACGTTTATAATAGTAGGATATATAAAATGTATTTACCAAATGCCAAAAAAGAATGAAGTAGTACTAAGAGTCTAAAGATGGGTGCTGAGGGTGTAGTGGGCGGGCTAGGGGGAAACAGGGAAGGGGTATGTGAGAGAGGGAGGTGGTGTGAGTCAGCTCATGCAGTGCATCATGGAGGCTGTGGGCTAAGACATGACGAAGCTACCAATGTAAAGAAATGCAGAAGATGCCAGGAGCTCACAGAGAACCCCAGAGATTGCTCAAAACACTGCTAAAGGTATTTGGGTGCACTTATTAACCTATTAATAGCTCTAACAGACCTTTTTTGATTTTTTTTTTCCCAAAAAAAACCCCTTTAAATAAACACTGTGGGTTAAAAGACAGCAAAAGTGAATACAAGAAGATTTGCAATATATTTTGTTAAAGATAAATGCATCTTTCTCCACTTGCTGAGTTATTTTCCTCCTTTCCTCTGACATCTAACCTGCTCCTTCACTCTAAATTCACTACTTAAATGGGTTGTCTGGGATAAAATTAAATTCTACCTATAAAATAAACTCCCTCCCTCCCCAACCTAACTTCTAATATACAGTACATCAATTTAAAAAAATGTATGATTAGCTATTAAATAGATGGGGTGTGATGTAAATAATGAAAGAGCCGCAAACTGTTTAATATGCTCCATGGTGGCCTCCACACAACACAATATGCTATGCTCCACAGCATCCCTCAACACAGTATAATATGCTTCACAATGGCTCTGAAACAGTACAATATGCTACACAGTGGCTTCCACACAGGCTGGAAGAGCCCCACAGTCCCAGGAGAGGTGAATATAAGTATTTGTTATATTTACCAACCTCCCATGGGCCAGCTACTATTGGAAAAGGGTATGGCATTAAGTGATGTCTATACATATTGGTCCCCTTTCCAATAGTAGCCAGTCAAGGGGAGGTGAATAAATACAACAAATATTTATACTTTCCTCTTTTTGGACTCTGACAGCTCCCAGAATTTTCTTCGGGGCTCTTCCAGGCTTCATTAACAATCTGTATAATGAACAGGGAGCACCTGGCTTTCCCCAGTCGGTATCACAGTGCTGCAGGGCCTCAGCCATCTCCAGTAGGCCCTGTACCATTCATGTCACATTCGCACCACCTGCAAGCGCAATTGTTACGCTGTCCGTTACCAAACTTCTACTGCTTATTTAAAAAAAGGAAAAGGTCCAGTATGGCCCACTAAAGGCACAGGGCCCATTGGAGGAGTCACCGGTTCCTTGTTGGGCCAGTCTGACCCTGAAGGGGGGAGAAGAGGCTGCTAGAAAAGACAATGACATGATTTGCTTCTCCCGCACTGTAGTACTCTGACCTTTTAACACTGTTAGGCATGTAGATATGAGCTTACCAGTGCACAGAATGAGTCAATACGTCAACATTCTAGAGGACCTTTCATGTCCTCAGGCACATGCGGTTTTATATACTGCTAGAATTAGAGATGAGCGAACACTAAAATGTCCGAGGTTCGAAATCCGATTCGAACAGCTGCATACTGTTCGACTGTTCGAACGGATTTCGAACCCCATTATAGTCTATGGGGGGAAATGCTCGTTTCAGGGGTACGCAAAATTCGATAAAATTATACTTACCAAGTCCACGAGTGACGGTCGGGCTGGATTCTCCTTGAAGTCTTCTCCCGGCGCAGCGCCCCCGCGGCGTCTTCCGGCTGGAATTCACTCTGCCTAAGCATCGGGGCCTAGGCAGAGCCGACTGCGCATGCGCGGTCGGCTCTGCCCGGCACGACGCCTGAGCAGAGCCGACTGTGCATGCGAGGGCATGCCCGCGCATGCGCAGTCGGCTCTGCCAAGGCCGGATGCCTAGGCAGAGTGAATTCCAGCCGGAAGACGCCGCGGGGAAGCTGCACGGAGAAGACTTCTAAAGGTAAGAGAAGAACCAGCGTTGATTGGCAGAATATATAGCATTCTGCCAATCAACGCTGGTTCTGCATCGAACCTTAAACTTCGAACAGCTAGTAGTGTTCGATCGAGTACGAGTATTTCGAATACCGTAGTATTCTATCGAACACCTACTCAATCGAATACTACTCGCTCATCTCTAGCTAGAATGCCTACAATGCGCTGAATTAATTGGTAACGGCACCGATATCTCCATCCCTGAGACACATAACGGGAAAGCCAACAAAGCTGAAATCGGCACACTGTCAACTTTCTAACAATATATAAAACCGCATGCGCCTGAGGACATGAAAGGTCTTCTTTAACTAGCCATCAGCAGTCTCTTACTCACCCCTCCCTTCTCCATAGATTTGTGTGTGAGACTGAAAACATAGACCAGACAAATCTTATGTAAACAAACAGGGCGGTTGAAGATAAGGAGGAGGACAACAGCTTAATAAGTGGTAAAGGAAACAAATATCCTTAAAGGGGTACTCCCACGTCGCATACTTACCAGTCTTCCTTCCTCTAAAATCTTCTGTCTTCCGGCTTTGTCTCGTCATTGGTGGGCGGGGTCACATATGCAAAGCCAAGCGGCGAGATGCCGCCGGCCCTGCGTACGCGCTCATAGACCGTCTAGCCTTCACAATGCAAATACAGACCCGACAGGGTGCCGGGTCTGCATTGTGAAGGCTAGACTGGTGTATGAGTGTGCACGCAGGGCCGGCGGCATCTCGCCGCTTGGCTTTGCATATGTGACCCCGGAGCGGAATAACAGCATCGCTTCTGCTTGATTCATGCAGGGCAGAAGCATAGCGATGTTGCTGGCGTCACCTGTGCCGGCGTCTAACAGTCCCCAGCATCCGCCTCTATTACAGCGGATGCTGGAGAGTGTTAGACACCGGCACAGGTGAAGCCAGCAACATCGCTATGCTTCTGCCCTGCATGAAGCAAGCAGAAGCAATGCTGTTATTCCGCTCCTCCGCCCCCCGCCCGGAATAACAGCATCGCCTCTGCCGCTGCTTGCTTGAGATGTTGCTGGCTTCACCTGTGCCGGCGTCTAACAGTGTATTGGCGTCCCCTTCCCCCAAAGGGTAAACTACCCCCCCCCCCCTCCAGGCTCGCTCCCGTGCACTTAGCCCCTCCTCCCTCCCCCCTGAGAGCAGCAGATACATCACTTGACTCAGGAGCAGCTAAGTCAGGGCTGTGGCCACAAAAAAATGAATAAAGTAATATAGTGAACAAACAAAGGAGTTCTGCTGAAGCAATGTATTTAGGAAAAGTCTTACATTCACATTTACAAGCATTATAGATAGGATCCTTGTGACGGGACAACCCCTTTAAGATATATTACAAAGTTATATATATTAACCTGTACCATTCATGTATGAGAATGAGAAATTGTTTATAATTGGAGGTAAACTTTAAACTGTGCTCAATTTATCAAATCTTATTAAATCTACTCAAACATTACATCTCCTATTAGTTGGCTTAGTTTATACTAGAAAAACATGCCCAAATTTGTGACATTTTTTTATGTCATAGATTGTGTTGCAACTTAGGCCACACCCATTTCCATGAAGCCTCTTTTTAAAATTGTCTAAAACATCTGCAAAATCTGGCATTAGATTGTTTTTGTGATTACATTTTGTTTATTAAATCTTTCCCATTGTGCTGTAGGGCAGCTCACAAATATCCCAGTGTCGAATTGGTACATTTTCATTGTGATCTGATGTTCAAACGCGCCAATGCTAAGAAAATCAGCTTTTTATGAATTTACAAATGAGCCCCCAAGTTCATTCTTGGGACATTCTCTCAGATTCAAGTGCCCTGGCAATCTAAAGAAACGTCACAATGTGTTTATAACTGATGTTCCTGCTGACAGACTCCCTTTACCAGTTGTATGTATATAAAGAGAGCGAAATTTGAATTTACAGCACATGGCCAGACAGTCCTTGTGCACGTCTGTGACACATTGAGGTGTGTTGCATGTGGATGTAGACGGTCTACGCTTCTATGTATGGCTGTCAGCTGACCGACAGGTTAAGAGGCTTGTCGAGCAGGTTTTTAGACATAAATGCTGTGACTGATAGGACTACACTGTAGTCCTGATGCTTCAGTAGCCTCGGCACACACCTACTGTAAGTAAATAATAGAGGGGCGGGAAAGACTATTTACAGGATAATTCTAGTAAGACACAAAGTTGCTGGAGCAAAAAGTGAATTTCAGAAGACAGATGGTTTCAACCTTTTCTGTTTGAGGTACAAAGTTCACATTACAAGCGGGTGTGTGTTTATATTATTGGTAAAGAAAACTGAGAGCGAGCGAGAAGGAAGAAAATGCGGAGGATCCTAGGTTTAGCGTAATACCGGAACCACAATGGATCATGTAAGAATCACAGCTGAAGAAATGGAAAGTTATCATTGGCTGTCTGAGATGTGCATAACCATAGATTGTGCTGTGCACCGTAAGTACAACACATCGTGGCAT
The DNA here is from genome assembly GCF_031893055.1 of Leptodactylus fuscus. Lineage (NCBI taxonomy): Eukaryota > Metazoa > Chordata > Amphibia > Anura > Leptodactylidae > Leptodactylus > Leptodactylus fuscus. Next base: position 180,664,075 of record NC_134266.1, on the reverse strand, counting down.
ACAATATAATCGATAGTAGTTTACTGGATAATTTATGTATGTATCTACTGTATACAGGTATATAGATTGGGCTTTTTGTAGAAAGGAAACCTTAGAAAGGAACCTTCATATGAGGCTACAGTTATCTTGACCCATAGAGAAGCCACCTATTGCCTAGATTTGAGATTAATATGTAAGTATTTGTAAAGGAACTGCTGTGATCTCAGTGAGCTTGGACGAAGGCATGTGCTTGTTTATAACATGTAGTACTGTCTGTGTAGAGCTGCTGTCTGCAGTTGTGCTAAAGTTTTTTTTGGCCTTTTTTTAAGAGAATATGAATAATAACACAAAAACTTTTTCTCCACTCATGGTTGGTGGTTATCACAACTGTACATAGAGACCATTTTATTGAGCCCAAAATTATGAGACTCTCTAATCCAATATACAGGTATTTTAATAATCTAGTACCAATAAGATCCTCTTAATACTTGATTAAAATCAATTCTAATGTTCTGTCTATTACTGCACCAGTGTCAGCAAGGGCAAGACGAGGTTAAAATCTGTTTATTTCACCAAATGAGTAAGCGTAATCTAGTTTTATGGCCATCCTGAAAGCCTGGGGATATTTAAGTAGGGGATGAGTTATGCATGTCACTGTACCAGCCTTCAGCGCCGAATAGACAGGTGCACTTTCCACCATGTACTATGGTGATGTATTGCTGTGCCCAGTTATTTGATTGGTGAACCATTCATTGTTACTTTATTCTGTGAGTGCCATGGCCACAGTACTGCCACATCACTGCTGCCAACCCCTCCAGTGTACACATTGAAGATATATTGCTGCTTTAACTACCTGTGTGAGCATCGACCTGTGAAAACTTATGTACTGTGAAGTTCCTGGAAATGAAGAAAATTATGTGAAACAAGTTTATTTACTTGAGAAAAATCCCAGCATGCTCATCTGTCAAAGATAGAGTGAGTCCATAGCATTAAAGGGAGTCTGTGCCAGGAAAATTATTTTCATAATCAATGGGGTACTTTATAGTGCTCTTTACATACATTCTAGTGGTGCCTTTACCACTGACCATTGCAGCTTGATGATGGAGAAAAATGCTCTTTTAAGTGCAACGTTGGTCATATTCTCTAGGCTTCACTGTCTGGATTACAAGGCCGCACCACCCTGTCCCCATTGGATGTTGGACATCTCCTACAGCTCATCTTCCTCATCACTTCTGGCAGGTTCAGTACCAAGCATACTATGCATGCTTCATGACACCACTGTAAAACCAATCTCCTTTCACTTACGGATATAGAGGGGGTGAAGGCTAGGGGACGGAGATGTCGGCCATCCAATGGGGATGTAGTAGGCAACTTTCATCGGCAGTCTCGTGATACGGAGAATGTGAGCAGAGCCCCCAAAACACTTCAGCTAATCTATATATTAATAAAAGAGTATTTTTCCTCCTTTTAAGAAGCTACAATGGGCAGTAAGAAAGACCCATTAGGAAGGTGTGCAGAGAACACTATAAGGGACTGTGTTGACTTTGTGTATGATTTTCCTGGTGACAGACTCCCCTAAAGCTTGATCTGGGATTGGCTGTTTACACTAATAATTCCTTCTGCAATGTTTTATATGCAAGTTTATTGTTTGAGTGTTGCCATGTTTTGGTGTGGGTAGTATGAAACAATCTGTTTTACAACATAGGACCATATAGTGGCAAATATGGTGCACCTGCCCCTTTTTTTTTTTTTTACTATTTTGAAAACTCTTAAATACTTTGGGAGCCAAATACAGTTTCTAGTCCCCAAATCTAAATGCATATTATAATTTGTTATAATAAAATAAAGGACACCTATAAAACAGTACAATCTAACTTCATGTAGTTGCTGTAAGTTGCTGAGCTTCCTATCAAGTACAAATACCAACAAGCTCTTTGCTGGTTTGCAACGTGTTTGGGCGCTATTATGATGGGACTACATGCAACATCCATTTCATGATCCAGGACCCATTTCACATAACACCGCAAGTAGTGTAAGTGACTAGAAACTCCAAAGTTACAGTGTCCGCAAATCTCGGTCCCAAAAAATCAAGCAATGAATGTGTAGCTGGAAAAATTTCTTAAATGGCATTGGAAAAAGCCATTGTTGTTATGGGCTTCCTATTAATACCGTTCATTGATCATTTTTTATTAGATTTTTTTCGGTAGGCGTAACAATAAATTAACAAAAAGAAAACCTCCGTTTCAGCATTTAGAATTCTTTTTCCTGTTACAGCATTTTTTTCAATAGTTTTTAACAAGCATTTTCCTGGTCATGCATTGGTTGTTGTGGTCAAAATTACCTTGCAATTCCAAACAGTATCATTTAATATTCTGTAACATGTACTGGGAAGCTGGAAAACAATTCAGATTAGGTGCAATGGGAAAATAGTTGGGCCAGTATCTTATAAGCTTTGTTTTATGCCCTTCATTGTATGGAAAAAGTTATATATTATGTAAATAAGGCAAATGGGGGGGGGGTGAGTTGATTTTGTTTTTTAAAATTTTTCTTTTGAACCTCCTAGCAATCTGTGTTGTAGTTCATAGTAAAAATGCATCATTACTACAGAGGGTGCTATATATAAGCAGGCTGCTCTATAGTAATGTAGCCTTGTTAGGCCTGGGAATCTTCCATATAATAAGTCTTTTATGCACAGCATAAAACTTTTTTTTTAATTTTTTTTTTTTACAAATAAAAGGGCAGAATCAAAAGAAAATAGGCACAGGAAGTTTGATAAATGTCCCGCACTGTGTGTTATTTCCGTGTTCAGTAGTAGTTCAGTCTGATGAAAGCACTGGAAGTGACAGCATGGTAAGTGCAGTACAGTGTGGGCCTACAAAGAAATTGAGAGATATGAGCGATTAAATTCCTTACAAAGGAATAAAAGAAGCCAATGGGTCCATTCACAAGGAGGAAAATGGTGAGGAATTCGGTGTGGAATTTCAGCGCTGAAAAAAAAAATGCTCCCATTGACTTCAATGGGTTCCTTTTTCTGCTAAGAGAAAAAGGAACCCATTGAAGTCATTGAGAGACTTTTTTTTTCAGCGCTGAAATTCCTCACCATTTTCCTCCTTGTGAATGGACCCTAACAAAATCCATAAATGGGTGGATTGTTGTATATGGCGATGATGCACCTTCCTTCTATAAAGTAAAGTGTTTGATCAAGCAGTTTAAAACGGATAAGGAATCAGCTGAAGATGACCTGTGTCAGGGCAGCCTGTTGAGGAAATGTGCCATACAGTGAAGGCCATGATTTTGGAAGATCATCGGGTCAAAGTCAGTGTTATACCTTATGAATTAAACACTTCAGTTAGCAAAGATTCCAATATCATTCATGATGTTTTGATGATATCAAAGGTCAGTTCCTGGTGGGTGCAATAAATGTTTACCCCTCAGCAAAAAACATGTCGCCAGCAATATAGCCAAGTGAATTTAGACATTAGGTCCCCTACCATGATCCTGAGACCAAAAAAGAGTCCATGCAGTTGACGCAAAAGAGATTACCAATTCCAAAGTAATTTTCTGTGCAGCAGTCAGCTGGAAAGGTCATGGCAATAGTTTTTTGGGATACAGAAGGTGTTTATTACTAGAATTCAGGCCACATGAGACAGCAATTACTGGAGACACCTATGCTACAACAAGGAAGGCATTACATGAGAAACGCTGTAGGAATTTGTCAGCAGGTATGTTGCTGCTTCATGACAATGCACTGGCTCACAAGGAATACAAGCTACTATCAGGAAATACAGGGATGTGGCTTCATGAAGCTTAAAGGGATCCTATCATTAAAACGAACTTTTTCTTACTAACATGTAGAAATAGCCTTAGGAAAGGCTATTCTTCTCCTACCTTTAGATGTCTTCTCTGCGCCGCCATTCCGTAGAAATCCCGGTTTTCGTCAGTATGCAAACGCGTTCTCTCGCAGCACTGGGGGCGGGCCCCAGCGCTCAAACAGCACTGGGGGAATCCTCAACTCAGCGAGAGAACTGTCCAGCGCCGCCTCCATCTTCTTCAGGATCGTCCCCTTCACGCATCTTCTTCCGGTGCAGGTTTCAAACTTGTAGGCCTCAAGCCTAGAGCAGAGCCGACTGCGCATGCCCACAGGCCACAAGAAAATGGCCGTCTACTTACTATGCTGATAATAAATTCAAAGAGGCTTTAACAGGGTGCCAACAGCAGTAAGATGTCTCCTATTCTGAGGGCATCCTGGAAGTGAAGTGGAATAAGTGTGTTGAAGTCAAGGGGGATTACATTGAAAGTAGAAAGCTCATTTTCTCATATTCAGGTAGATAACTTATTCAACACCCCTTATAGATAGGGAGTTTCATTGCAATAACTCTCCTGCACCTGAATTTACAAAATCGTAATACAGAATACCTTTACATTTAGATTTTTAATCTAAACTCTAATTCTATATCTATACGGTGTATATTTGTAAAGTAGCCTTTATACATGATCCTTGGTTGACCCTTTAGGATAAAGACACTTATGTCAATTAGAAATGAATGAGAAAACTACATTTCCTTATGTTGTAGAAAGTGTAGACAGTATATAGGCCAGAACATGAGGAAGCTTCTCTGCAGTGGGTTTGTCTTGAGTATTGACATGACAGTCCCATTGCCTGAGGGCACATGAGGCACTCTGTGTATTACGTGTGTTTAGCACAGTGTATGTGCTTGTGACATTTGTCAGAATAACACCTTTCCTAATCTACTTTCAGATTTGATAAAAAATAGAGTAGCTGGTGTCTGTATATTTCATATATCTGGGCAATATCAATATCCATCAGAAGGGGAGATGGCTATAAATTTATGGATGGATATAAATGATGGATATAAATTTATTAATTTCCCTAACCTATTAATATTTACAATTTCAACAACTATTTAAAGGGATTCTACAACTAAACTAACATTTTTTCTAATGACCACGTCGGAATAGCCTTAAGAAAGGCTATTCGTCTCCTACCTTTAGATGTGGTATCCGCCGCGCCGTTCCGTAGAAATACCGGTTTCAACCGGTATGCAAATGAGCTCTCCGCAGCAATGAGAGCAGACCCCAGCGCTGAAACGCCGGTGAGCGCGTCCCCATTGCTGCCCGAGAGCTGTTTCCAGCACCGCCTCCTTCTTGAGCAGCAACTCCGCCTCTTCTGTCTTCTGATGCGGTCCAACTTCCGACGCCTGCGCAGTAGGCTCCTGTATTGAACTACAAGAGTGGCCTCACAAAAATGGCCGGCGACCATTTTTGGGTGGCCGCCCTTGCAGTTCAATACAGGAGCGGATGGCGGCCATTTTTGAGTGGCCGCTGTATGCTCCTGTATTGAACTACAAGAGCAAGAGCTCTTGTAGTTCAATACAGGAGCCTACTGTGCAGGTGTCGGAAGTTGGACCGCATCAGAAGAGGCGGAGTTGCTGCTCAAGAAGGAGGCGGCGCTGGAAACAGCTCTCGGGCAGCAATGGGGACGCGCTCACCGGCGTTTCAGCGCTGGGGCCCGCCCTCATTGCTGCGGAGATCTCATTTGCATACCGGTTAAAACCGGTATTTCTACGGAACTGCGTGGCGGAGACCACATGTAAAGGTAGGAGACAAATAGCCTTTCTTAAGGCTATTCCGACGTGGTCATTAGAAAAAATGTTAGTTTAGTGGTAGAATCCCTTTAAGGGCATTGATCTGATACATTTCTTGAGTTGCATCAATTTCTAATCATAAAATGGCCTTACACTAGAGATGAGCAAACAGTGAAATATTCGAGATTCGATATTCGTTTCGAGTAGAGCCTCAATATTTGACTACTCGATCGAATATCGAATCCCTTTATAGTCTATGGGAAAAATGCTCGTTTCAGGGGAAACCACTATTCAACTAAAGGAGAGTCACCAAATCCACGAATAGCAGGAGGAGCGCTGTGCAGTTAAAGCATACAGACCCCATTATAGTCTATGAGGTCCGTGCGCAACACAGCACTTGAAGTTGCGCTGATAAAAAGTCAGCTGTCTCATAACAGCAAGCTGCCAGCTCTCCTGACTAGCAAGAACGATCGTGCTGCAGAACCAGTGTTGATTTGCTGCAGGTTCGTCCTTGCTAGTCAGGAGAGCTGGCAGCTTGCTGTTATGAGGGAGCTGACTTTTTTTCTCGTAGAAATGAATTGACCAGCGTTTATTGGCCAGTGTACAGCATTCGGCCAGTCAATGCTGGTTCTGACGAAGCTCGTCTGTGAGGAGGCGGAGTCTAAGATCGCACCACAGCAGTCTTCATTGTGGTCCAATTTTAGACTCCACCTCCTTACATACGAGCCTCTGGCAGAACTAGCTTTAATTGGCCGAATTCTGTACACTGGCCAATCAACGCTGGTCAATACATTCCAATGACAAAAAAGTCAGCTGCCTCATAACAGCCAGCTAAAGTCAGCTGCCAGCTCTCCTGACTAGCAAGGACGAGCCTGCTGCAGAACCAGCGTTGATTTGCCGAATGCTATACACTGTATAGCATTCGGCCAATCAACGCTGGCTCTGAATCGAATATTTACTGCGAATAGCTAATAGTATTCGATTGAGTACGAATATTTTGAATACCGTGGTATTCGATCGAATACCTACTCGATCGATTACTACTCGCTCATCTCTACCTTACACAATAATGGTGTTGTGTAAGGACAGCTAATGGTTTGGGATCAGAAATGCACCTTTATTCAAGAGTCCTACATGGCACTATTATTGGATTGGAGGGCATTTTGGACTTAAACTCCCTTTTAAAGAGGACCTGACCGCACGTCTGTCTTTGTAAATACTTGTTACAATGTTACAATTCTGGAGCATCTTTCCTGAGAATTATCCTTTATGCTGCTCCTTTCTTATTCTTCCAACAAGCTTATGAATCAGTTGACCAGTGATACCAGAAAGCAATGTGTCTCTGTGTCTTATTGGTGCTGAATTTACCACAGAGACCTACTTCTGGATAAGGAGTGGTATCATAGGGCAGTGATAGACCTTTTTCACCCTTGCGTCACGCAGGCATTTGATTTTTATGTGTTCTTTTTTTTACTCCCTGTATTACAAAAAAGCCATAACTTTCTCATTTTTCCATTTATGTAGTCATATGAGGGCTTGTTTTTGTGTGACAAATTGTACTTCAAAAGGGTACCACTTATTATTCTCTACAATGTACTGGGAAGCAGGTAAAAATTTCATAATAATAATACTTCCAGAAAAGGAAAACCATAGAAATCAGAAGGTGTACTTGAGCCAGCTCAGATCCCTGAGAGAAGCAGCAAGTGGAGGTGTCATCACCTCACAATGGGGCCTAGAATTGGGGCATATCAAGTCACCATTCAGAATTAAAGTATAGGATTTAATTTCAATAACTGTCTTTTCTCCAATAACCAAAGGCAACATTTTATTTTCCCATGCAAATCCCTAATTTTTTGTAATTTGTATTTTCATTTTCCCAGTCTTCTCCATCCTACTCCTTCTTGATAGATGTTCCTAAAAAGAAAAAAAAATTTCTTACATGGTATGCTCTCAGACTTGTTTTTTAAACATTATGTTTTTTGCAATTAAAGGGATTCTATCATTAGAATCCAATATTTTACTAACACGTAGGAATAGCCTTAATAAAGGCTATTCTTCTCCTACCTTTTGAAGTCTTCTCCGTGCCGCCATTTGGTATATATTCCCGGTTTTTGTCATTATGCAAATGAGCTTTCTTGCAGCACTGGGGGCGTTCCTCTGCGTTAGAACAGCACTGGGGCACGTCCCCTGTATGCACAGTCAGTCGGCTCTGCCATCGGGCTTCGAGCACAGCTAACTGCGCATGTTTGTGTGGCCTTTTTCTTGTGGCCGCTGTGCATGCACAGTAACATAACCAGAGAAATAGTGAGCTTTGGTCTATGGCAGGACACAGTCTGCAATAACTATAAGGTGAAAGACTACACAAAATACAAAAATGGCATGTTAGGGCAATATTAGCATGTCAGGGAAGAATGTAAGTACATTATGAAGAAAAGTGGGGGCCTAATAATAAAGAAGAAGGGAATCCGGTATGACTGACAGTAAGCCAATTTTTGGTGCAGCATTTAGCTGGTTACCTGTTACAGAAGGCGAAGATCTAATTCCCGAACCTACAAAGCAGGGGCTACTTTTTTGTATTCACCCTGGATTCTGGAGAAAAACAAAGAAATACCACTTGATCTGCCAGTATCAAAGACTGCTTGCTTTGGCCTAAGTGATACCTATGTAAGGGTAATGTATATTTTACCAATCACAAGCAGTTAGAAATACAAATATAACCGCTAGAAGATATCTTTGTAAAATCCAGGTAGTGCACGGAGTACTGTCGTTTTCTAGCAATGATATAAATTACTATAAAAACACAAGTTCTCTTTAATCTCTCAAGGTTTAAACCTAGATGGTAGGATAGCTTACTGACTTTGAAGAGAAATTTACTGTGACGCAGAAAGATTCATAATCATAAATTAGGAGACAGGAAGATGACATGAATAATAAATCAAATAAATGATATTTATAGGACATTGTATTCCTGTCTCCACACCTACTAGGCATTATCTAGAGATTAAACACTGGTGGTAATGCCCAGTGCACCATGCTTATCGACTTGGAGCATTTTCAAGAGCCACATATACAAATGTCCTCATGTTTGTTACGAGATATTCCACTAGATACTAATGTAATGTCACGCCAAGGCAGCATAAAAGTCACAATATCCTTTCAGACTACAGCCTGATGGGTAAGTCAGAAATGTTTATAGTAAGTAGAATATCTTTTGTCTATCGCTTTCATGTACTGTAGTTACAACACCTTAGGATTCAGCATATTGAAAGCAACCTATAAAGTGTGTACTGTATGGCTAAGAACCATGCAACTACACACTGATGTGCGGTGGTTTTACAATGTGTTATATGGCAATGCAGTTTCAACAGGAAGGGAGAAGTGTTGCAGGTTTTTGTTGAGGAACCCACAGTATCTTAACATGCTTGATTCTTGTACAGGCTTATACAATCTACATTGAATATAAAGTACTAGAAGCTTTATAGTTTTCAATGAATTGTGAAAAATAATTGCATTACTACTTCCTTAACTGGCATCTGGGCATTTTTGACTTTTCCTTCTTTCTCATAACCCTCTACATGCACTTACTGCAGGACTTCTCTTACAAGGCCCATATTCACTGGCATTCGGTTTGCATTAAACTGAGCCTGAAATCCTTTAGGCCAGGGCCTTACGTGGCGTAAATGCCGTGATTTGCCCTCGGCGGAAATGCTGCGGCAAAAATTGCAAAGTTTTACAGTCAGAGCAAAGTGGATGGGATTCTCACGAATCCCATGCCCACTTCGCAGTAAAAGCCACGTTGCAGACACATAGGGATTTCCAAAAATGTGGTGTGGCGTGGTTTCGGAAATCACAGTATGTCAATTATACTTCGGAAAACGCTGATGTTTTCCCCATATGTGTAGTTGAAAGAGTCTGCAGAGAAAATCTTCTGTCTAAAGTGCTGCAATGCGTTGCTGCTGCTTTTTTTTTCCCACAGCACTTTTTTCCTGTGGGCCACTACGTGGTGCCTTAGCCTTAAACCCACCTTATAGTTCAATTGACATTTGGGCAGGGCTTCCTATCCTAATGTGGATTGTTGCTTTTAGTTTGCATCCCATCTTTCACACAATGTCTATTACTACTTTTATGCGTAAAATATAATAATTTTAGGGTTTGTATCACTTTTACATTGTCTAACATACACATTAGATGATTGTTGAGGGAATCCACTGACTGTAGAATCTGTTATTCGTAGGACAGCCCAATATCATGTGATGGGCATTCAATCTAAGAGAAGTGCTGAACTTGTGACATTCAGCAGATATTGCTTTATGGGATGGCTGACTTTAGTATACAGCATACTTGCTGTAACTTCTCATTTAGCGTCAGATTATGATGAAGATTGTGACACAATGCAGGTTAGTGCGGTCCTGATACAATGCAGGTAAGAGTAAAGCTTACAGCTGTCTTTTGTAAGTTGTTGAACGGCTCTGAACATGGCAGTGCTGTCTTTCAGCAGTAGATTTACATGGTAAACCATTTTTCCTCACCTAGTATTGTTGACTACGCGTGAGACCTTGCTCTGCATGAGCAAAGTTTCCTATACATCACTGCTTTCCCTGGGAATCTACACAGCGAGCTGCTTACTATTAATGTGTGAACCCAGCAGATAACGTCTAACCATATTAACCAGAGCTTAGATCTAAAGGAAAGAAGCACAATATTTTTGGGTTAGTGTAGAAAGAACAATATGGTTGGCCATAATTTTAATAAGATTACTATGTTATTGTTATATGTGAAACCATGTTTGTCTACTGGCAAATCTACATTGCACACATTATTCACATTAACAATCAATCTATACCAGATATGTGCTTGGCCACTATATATATTACATACTAATTTATCATTGGGCGCGTAATCTGTATATCATTAGTAAGTTATGTGTAAATAAGTTTGTACAAATGACCCTAGCAGCAAGGGATTGACCTCACGTCATGGTGGTTTCTGCTGTTTTGGGGGGCTTTTTACTTTTTTAGAGCCTGGGCCCAGATCATCATGATATTATTTTTTTCTTATAGCGATGAGGGATCAGATGAGTGTAGCTGAAGTCAATTTTATTTTAAATGGCCATGGGGTATACGGGGGGGGACGTTACTGAAAGAGCAGCAGGTTCCCTTGTTATACCAGAAGTAGTCACACACCATCCACACTAAGATGCTGCCCTCTTGTTTGTGGGAAGCAGGCCTGTATTTACTTGTATGTAAATTCCTACTGTCTCTGGCATATACTTATTAAGGTTAGTGAGAGTTTTGGGTGTCCATTGGAGCCTTGGATCCTGGGCAGTCTCCCAAAAAGGCCACACAATCTTCCACTAATCTCATATTCCAGTTTTTAATGTACTTATAAATTATATTAGCCATAGTGGTGTTCGGAGAAGCCTATGACAATATGCACCCAGACTGCTCTGGTCCAGTTATGTATGCCATGTGTGTTATGTCAGTCCAGCTAGCTGCAACGGGGCTAAGGAATAGCAGTAGGAAATCTCGCCCTGCACTACTCCCACTAGCTATCCCGGTCCCTGCCTCACGGGTGTGGGTCGGCTGTACTCAGGCTAAGCCTGACCCCGACAGCTCCTCTCTCACTGAAACCGTAGGCCTAGAGGGAAGTGGGAGAAGGAATGCCCTATAAGATCTCTAGGGACTGGAGACTAAAGGGGGTCACCCAGTGGCGTAACTAGGAATGGCGGGGCCCCGTGGCGAACTTTTGACATGGGGCCCCCCCCCATCCCAACTGACACCGAAGACCTCGACTGACCCCCTCCTCCGCACTCTATTATGTCCCTTACTTACTTGCCCCTGCACACAGTATTAACCCCAATAGTGTCCCCTGCACACACAGTATTAACCCCAATAGTGTCCCCTGCACACACAGTATTAACCCCAATAGTGTCCCCTGCACACACAGTATTAACCCCAATAGTGTCCCCTGCACACACAGTGTTAACCCCTATAGTGTCCCCTGCACACACAGTGTTAACCCCTATAGTGTCCCCTGCACACACAGTGTTAACCCCTATAGTGTCCCCTGCACACACAGTGTTAACCCCTATAGTGTCCCCTGCACACACAGTGTTAACCCCTATAGTGTCCCCTGCACACACAGTGTTAACCCCTATAGTGTCCCCTGCACACACAGTGTTAACCCCTATAGTGTCCCCTGCACACAGTGTTAACCCCTATAGTGTCCCCTGCACACACAGTGTTAACCCCTATAGTGTCCCATGCACACACAGTGTTAACCCCAATAGTGTCCCCTGCACACACAGTGTTAACCCCAATAGTGTCCCCTGCACACACAGTATTAACCCCAGTAGTGTCCCCTGCACACACAGTGTTAACCCCAATAGTGTCCCTCTGTGGACACCCATAAACAATTATTATACTCTGGGGTCTTTTCAGACCTCAGAGTATAATAATCGGAGACTAAATCGGGAATAAAAACATAAAAAAAAAACCCACTGTTGCTTCTTACCTGTTCCCCGGCTCCTGTGCTGTCCTCCTCTCGCGTCCTTCGTTAATGACGTCGGACGTCACATGACCCGGGAAGCATGCCAGGTTCATGTGACGTCAGACAACAGTAGGACGGAGGCCTGGCAGGATCGCGGAGAGGTAAGTAACAGTTTTTTATGTTTATTACCTCTCCCGATCCGCCGGTCATTATACTCGGGGGTCTGCAAAGACCCCCGAGTATAATGATAGCCCCTGTGGGGCCCGCGGTGTCACTTGCCGATCCTGGCCCAGCCAGGATCGGCAAGTGAATAGGGCCCGTAACTGCCTATTGAAAAAAAACCGCAGCGGTAGCGGCTGTCACCGGGCCCCCTAATGGCCCGGGCCCTGTGGCAGCTGCTACTGCTGCTACCACGGTAGTTACGCCCCTGGGGTCACCCCTAACGAACAAGTGAAGCTGCTACTGACAGGGACTGACAAGGGTGTGCGCTGACTAACAACACAAGCAGCACACAGGAAAAATGTGGGAAAGGATATCCCCAAACCAATATGGGAAGGAACCTTACACTAGGAAACAAACACAGGGAAACTGAGTAGAAATCAAAGGATAAGGCAATTCACTCACACAGTCAATTATACACAGAGGAAGGATTGGTGAACACAGAAGGGAAAACACACAAACCAACTCGTTCACCCAAACCTCCCAAAAACCAACCACGGAACTTCCTCTATCCCAGATAACCACCTACTCCTCCTGCTAAGGCCTAGCTCTGTAAAAGAGACACTCAGCATAGAACCATGGGAGGCATGGGTTTAAATACAGAGTAGAGACCACTCCTCCCAGGTGCAAATGGGAGGACAGACTAATCAACCAGGAAATAAAGCTGCCTACCATCAGTGCGCACGTGCAAGTCAGAAGGTGTGCACCAATACCCACGATAGGACAACCCCGCAGCGCCAGGATGCCACCCCAGACACTGCGCAGCCAAAAACTCCCCAGGTAAGAAAAATAGAAAGCAATGAACCTAAATACTCCTAACAATGTGCATTAGCTTTACTACCTATCTTACTCTTCTAAAAACAGATGCTATACAAGTTTGTTCCAGCAAAGCATGAAAACTATTTTAGCAATTGGTTTGAGCTTCTTGGCCCAGGGCACATCTCTAAGGAAAGAAGTGGGTGATCCGGTCGTAGATGTTTATGCACTAATTCCTCAGCTCTGCCATTAAACATTAATACTGGTGTTTACCGCATTGTTGGACTATGTTGTGTGAGAACCAAGGATTTCTCAATGAACTGGTGTGAGAGCTCATTGGGGAACAGATGAGAGCAACTGAGAGCTGGAATAATTTAGATGATATTTACATACAGTTTGGTCAAAGTATTCTTTAGAAATTCCAAATTAGCCATTTTTTGCATTTTCTGAAACAAATGCACAGCTGTCTATTGGCAAATTAGTCCCTGCCCCCAATGCACTTGCCATCTGATTTGCATATTCATGAAAAGATAATTATCTGTACATTGTGTTATTAGCTTGTGGCCACAAAGGTATGTTTCATCGTTTCATCTCTTATCCAGCGCCCCTACATGGTGCTAGTATTGTTTTGGTACCTGATAGGCTCCTCTAAGTTAGTGAATTGAGATTTATTACCTTCGGTTAGGCTGGGTTCACATCAGTGATGTTGTCTCCGCACCTTATCGTTTTCTGTGATCTGTCAAAGAATCATAAAAACTGATTAGAATGCGTCATTTAAGAAACCCTTTGGTATAAAGCATCTTTTAAAACCATTCAACGGTTTGGAGCATTCTGATCCTGTATCTGCTGTTTTAGACGAAGACAAAAGTCAGACTTGTAGCATTATATGCTCCATCCAAAATAGAAGGATGCACAATGGACAATAACGTATCCGTTTTTTTTTTTTTTTTTTTTAATTGAGGTCTATGGAAGGCGGACACAAACGTAATACCAATAGATGCAATCTGTTTTTCCTTCTTTTACTTCTTCTCTGGTATGTGTTGTGTAACCATTTGTGTCCATTTTTTTTTACAAGATGTGAACATAGCCTAAACAATACTCTGCTTTTAGAATAAAATAAATAAATAAATTGAGTTTGTTTTTTTCCAGTATTGGCAGCAGGTATAGAATAAAAAATGACTGTACACTGATTCAGCAGCACATCCTACACATGAGCTGTGAACTACTACATGGCCCTGCCATATTAATTATTAAATCATGTCTCAGAGAGCCGGGATGAAATGGGCTATCTAGCATTAACCACGTCTATTAAGTAACATATTAGTTACAGCCGCCTATGTCCAGACAATTTATAGAAGCATTTTAGAAATCTATTTAAATCTGCATATTAATATTACGCTCTCCAGAGGCACCTCGATATTCTGTATCAAAGCAGATGATGTCAGAGTTCACTAGAGAGGACAGCTGTCTATTTTACCGAATATTTCCTTAGGGTAGAGGAATGGCTTTACTTGTGAGGTCGATAGTTAGTAAATGAAGGGCCCCTCTAGGGAGGTTCGGGATGGCCATTTGTAAGAGGCTTTTCATACAGTTCTAAGGGAATTGTGTTGAAATGCACAGCTTGAAACTAAGCAGCCTTAAGAAAATACGTATCTGTTACCGATGCTGAGATGTGATGCCTGGGGAGGGTTCAGCCTCCTCTAAAACTATGTTTTCTGGGCAGAAAAGGTGGTGTTGTACCTTGTCAGGCTGTCACGCCAGCCCAGCTGAAAAACATACTAGCTTTGCGTGTAATTTGAAGAAAGGTATTGTATCCTCACTGCTTGGCTTCTACTGAAAGGCAGAGTTTGGTGCTCTCTTTGTACTTTCAGACCAACTTGCAGAGAGAAATAGGTCACTTAGTAGAGGAGAGCCATATAGGAAGTCTGTCTGGATCAACATGACATTAAGCCTCATCTCCTTGCTATGTAATGAGATCTCCGAACTATGGCTGCTTCTGAAGAAAAGGACAGGTGTGTTGTTTTACTATCTTTGTTAATGCTTTCAGCTTGACCTGTTTGTTTCCATGTATTCTACATTTGCAACACCTGCGAGCTGTGTTAGGTTCACCGTACATGACAAGAATGATACTATAAACTGATCTGATGATGCAAACATGACTTAACTCGTACTTCACAATCACTTCCATTTTCCATTTAATTTACCATTTTTGTGCTCATGACAGTGAATACCAGACATCCAATGTTAGCAATCTTTTAACTGTGGGGGGAAAAACTTATTTGTGCAATTCTGTATGCAACGATTGCAAATTTTCATCCAAATATCAGTTGTGTGTATGGACAGGTATAGAAGCTTTGTGCACTAATGCAGATGTCATCCCCTTCCTCTGTTTATCCGTTATACTATAAATGTAATGTTAGGCATTTGCACTGTTTATTTAATTTGTGTTTTTGATTCTGTTTTGTCACACACAGTAGTTTCTGTAGTCGGTGCTACGTTTTAGTGCTGCTGCTTTGTAGTATATTTTTCTAACCTGAAGTTCTGGTACTTTAACACCTGAGCTGCTTTTGTGATCCAGATTAATAGATGAAAACTGATCTGTTTGCTACAGCCGTGTGTACACACAGTTTTCTGGTCACTCCTACTTCTGTAAAGGTTTTTTTTTTCCTGCCACTGTTACTTACTATGATATAAATTTACACAATAACTTTTGACCTTCTAAACTGGTAAAGTTGGACGATTCTGAAAAATTAATTTTCTCAATTATCAGCCTAGATACATGACACACATAGTAGTAACATATTTGTAAGCATTTACTATGGGTCAGACATTCCTTGCTTTTATATGATCTAGGAAACTACCATAGTAAATTAATACCAGTCCAATAGAAAACTGTGTAGTTTCCACTTACACTGTCAGATCATACAGGATAGCTGCTTAGGCCCCTTAGTTATAGCAATTGGTAGAGATCTGAGAACTCAGTCCCCAACAAGTAAGATTCCTGACCCTTTTTTTTTTTTTTTTTGAGGACTATAGAAACTAAAATGGATATTCCCATCTCAAACATGGCCAATATCCCCAATAAACGTACATGTCCATTTCAGCAGTGTAAAACCTTGTTGCATATATTCCTGGGAAACAAACGATCAGTGGTTTAAATAAATTAAAAAAAAATCACTTAGATGCTTCAGTAGCTCCTATGGTCATGGCTCAGCTATGGTACTAGCCCTACAATTCCAGAGAATGCACATCAACAACATCACAATGATGTTCAGTGAGTCATTGAAGTATATATAAGTATATGTTTATTTGCATGTGTAATTAGGTGCCTGATGTTTTGGAATATCCAATGATCCAGCATTACTATATTTCCACAGATGTTAAACTTTTATGGCTTTTTGTAATTGAGGATGCTACTGAATGAGTATATTTACAGATTTGACTGTATATGTATTTAGCTGTTGCCTGTGACATCATTCTCACAGTGTTGGAACTTTGGTCCTAAAATGTTTACAGAAACAAAAAATGGCCTCATGGGATAGATCATCAGTATCTCTGGGGGTCTGATACCTGGATCTTGCACAGATCAGCTGTTCTGGCAACCTCTAGGCGCTGGAAGATGGTGCAGTGGATGGGGAACACATACAAGCTGTTTCTAATCAAATAGTGCTAGAGCCTAGAAGCTTAGAAGCTTTTTGCACAGCTGATCTGTGTTGGGTGAGAGAGGAGGTGACAGGCAGAGTACTGTAATCATGGTTTGTCACCCCCAGGTTTCTGACATATGTGTAGGTCTTGTGTAAGCCTCAGCCCAGGTGTGGGTCCAAGCTCGTTACTGGACCATAAAAGGCTGCAGAGTCTGCACTTCAGGGCAGATCCTGGTAGTGAGAGGAGGCGCCTGGGTCTGTTCTGAAATACTGAGTGTCTGTTGAGACCGTACTATGCTATTTTGTTTGTTTTTGTGGTTGGTAGTAAGTCACACATTTACTTAGCTTTTTACTGTTTAGTTAGTGCTCGAACGAGCAGGGCTTTGACATTTTTTTGCCTGAAGTCAAGGCTGTATTTCATTTTGCTTATTCTGTACCAGGAGTGAAGGATTATTTATTTTGCTGTTTTTCCAAATAAACCTGTTTGCACCAGAAATTGTGTTCCTGTCTCTGACTGGTTGGGTCTGCACCACTGCTGCTACCGAGCTACCTTACCCCACAGGTGTCAGACTGCCACTGATCACCTATCGTGTCATCAGTATGAAAACTCTATTTGGTGCCAGAAAATTCCTCTAATATGTAGTAAATCAGAAAATTGAACGAGTTAAAAGGGGGTATTAAAGAACACAGACTTGTGCTCAGGTC
The DNA here is from genome assembly GCF_031893055.1 of Leptodactylus fuscus. Taxonomy (NCBI): domain Eukaryota; kingdom Metazoa; phylum Chordata; class Amphibia; order Anura; family Leptodactylidae; genus Leptodactylus; species Leptodactylus fuscus. The sequence continues at coordinate 180,646,677 of NC_134266.1, read as the reverse complement.
AGTAAAGTACAGTTTATTACAGCATAATTATACACTTATTAGCTGTAAATAATGGTTTCATGTTGGCTTGAATGAGATTTCTGTCTTGTATTTTTTTATGACTTGCCAACACAATGCCACTAGTCCTTGTGTTTGCCCTCAGGGTCCACCACAAGTTAGCAAGAATTAGATAGCTTCAGTAAATAAGGAAATTCTTGGTTACTTTGGAACTGTACTACCTACCTATTTCACCATCCATTCTGTATATATCATTGTCAGGTAGCTGTATCTTTAGGCAGGAGAAGCTTTTTAACTTTTTCTAGTTCAAGGAACACGATGAAATGTTAACTGGTAACATTAATTATGTAATAGCAATCTGTTTCTGTTCTATTATGTAAATAAAATAATTAATACATTATTTGTAGCACAATGCGGTCACGTGGCAAGGATATTGGTGCAGATTTATCTTACCCTATTCGTCAGCTTTCTGGCATACAAAGTGTGAACAAGGCACAATTATGTGCACAAGTCAGGTTTTGGTGCAAACACATGAGACTATTTCTCTCTTACACATACTTAGGTACTATGACAGGTTTTACTGTAGACTCATGGACCAATGGAAGGGTGCAGCTGATTTAGGATACTGGACTTGATAAATCCCTAACATTGCTCTTAAATTGGAGTAAACGGTCTCCGATCTTTTGTGCAAAGTATTATTGGTACCATGACATTTATGATAACTTGATTATCTTTGCTACTATGTTCGAACTAGATTGCTTTAGATGCCATGTTGCTTGGCAATAGTCAAAATGTAGTAAATTGTTTTTTTTGTTATTTTATTAGCCCCCTACCCCTTTACCTGGGAGATTGAACCTGCAATATTTTGTTTGCAGGTCCCACAGACTGCAATACAATTGTATTGCAGTGTATGGGAGTTTCACAATGTTACCGTTGAGGCTGGTCTATGACTATTGAAGGCCTGGAAGCCTAGATAAGGCTTCTGACTGCTGAAGCAACAGGATGGCTCCCGCGATCTCACTGTCAGCCTGCAAATGGAAAGGTATGGGGCCGTCAGGAATGAGCCCTGGGGCCATTTTTCTATTTTATTATTATTATTATTATTATTATTATTATTATTATTGTTTATTTATATAGCACCATTAATTTCATGGTGCTTTACATTTGGGGATTTACATACAATACACAAAATATACAGGTAGATATAATACTAACAATGACTGACTGGCACAGTGGGGTAGAGGGCCCTACCCGCAAGGGCTTACAATCTATGAGGGAAGGGGGTAGAGACAGAAGGAGAGGGGGAGACAGTTTAGATGGCGGTGCGGTGATAGTGTTACTGGAGGTTGTAGGCCTTCCTGAATAGGTGAGTCTTCAGGGCCTTCTTGAATCCTGTGATTGTGGGGATCAGTCTTATGTGTCTTGGTAAGGAGTTCCAGAGTATGGGGGATGCACGGGAGAAATCTTGGAGGCGGTTGTGTGAGGAGCGGATGAGAGCAGAGCGGAGTAGGAGGTCGTTGGAGGATCTGAGGTTACGTGTGGGCAGGTAGCAGGAGATTAGTTCAGAGATATATGGAGGGGACAAGTTGTGGATCGCTTTGAATGTTAACGTTAATAGCTTGAACTCAATTCGCTGGGCTATAAGTAGCCAGTGGAGGGACTGGCAGAGGGGAGCAGCTGATGAAGATCGGGGGGTGAGGTGAATTAAGCAGACCGCGCAGTTTAAGGTGGACTGGAGGGGGCGAGGGTGTTTGCTGGGAGTCCATGGAGAAGCGTGTTGCAGTAGACTAAGCGGGAGGTTATGAGGGCATGGACGAGCATCTTGGTAGTTTCAGGGGTGAGGAAGGAGCAGATTCGATGGATGTTCTTGAGCTGGAAGAGGCAGGAGGTGTTGAGGGTTTGAACGTGTGACTTGAAGGATAGGTCGGAGTCCAGGGTAACCCCAAGACGTCGTGCCTGTGGGACTGGGGAAAGTGGGGTTGCATAACTTTAATAGATGGGTCAGGTGGAGGGGCCATATGGGGTGGGGTGAAAATGATTAAACTCCGTTTTCTCCATGTTCAGATTGAGAAAGCGGAAGGAGAGGAAGGAGGCTACGGCCGCTAAGCAATCTGGAACTCTGGTCAGCAGGGAGGTAATGTCTGGTCCAGAGATGTATATTTGGGTGTCATCGGCATAGCAATGGTATTGAAAACCATGAGATTCTATTAGTTGGCCCAGGCCAAGGGTGTAGATGGAGAACAGGAGGGGTCCTAGGATGGAGCCTTGGGGGACACCTACGGAGAGAGGACGTGGTGAGGAGGTGGTGTGTGAGTGGGAGACGCTGAATGTGCGGTCGGTGAGGTATGAGGAAATCCAGGAATGGGCCAGGTCTGAGATACCAAAGGATGAGAGAATTTCTAACAGGAGGAAGTGATCAACTGTGTCAAAGGCAGAGGAGAGGTCAAGGAGGAGGAGGATAGAGTAATGGCGCTTGGCTTTGGCAGTTAGAAGGTCATTGGTGACTTTTGTTAGGGTAGTTTCAGTGAAGTGCCGGGGTCTAAAGCCTAACTGAAGTCTGTCAAAGAGCAGGTTGGACGAGAGATAGGAGGAGAGTTCGGAGTGGGCGTGTTTCTTAAGCAGTTTTGAGGCAAACGGGAGCAGTGAGATGCTGGAGAGGACGGGTCGAGGGACGGTTTCTTAAGTATAGGAGTGACAGTGGCATGTTTGAAGGCAGAGGGGAAGGATCAATTGGCTAGGGATAGGTTGAAGAGATGAGTTAGGGCCGGAGTAATAACTTCAGTGAGCTTGGGGATGAGATGTGACTGGATTGGGTCAAGCGCACAGGAGGTGAGGTGGAATTTGGAGATTAGGGAGGAGAGTTTTTCATCAGTGATAGTGGTGAAACAGGTCAGGGATGAGGAGCAGCAAGTAGTTGGGTAGAGGGGTTGTCGGGGGTGTAGGGTGAGACTGTCTCTGATGGGATGGTGTCAATTTTAGTTTTAAAGTAAGAGGCAAAGTCGTCAGCTGAGATAAGTGATGTCGGGGGGGCAGGAGGAGGGAGTTGAAGGTGGAGAATAGCTGTTTGGGGTTGCGAGAGAGTGCAGATATGAGTGTGGTGAAGTATACCTGCTTTGCGGAGGTGAGTGTGTTCTTAAATGTGAGAATTGCCTTTTTGTAACTGAGGAAGTCTTCCTCGGAGTGGCTTTTCTTCCAGAGGCGTTCTGAAACCCGCGAGGCAAGTCTCAGTTTTTAGTCAGGTCGGTGTGCCAGGGCTGTCTGTTGATCGGGGGTTTTTCCTGGCCTGTAATGCCTGAGATCAGAGTGAAGTCTGATCATGGGCATTGTCTCTGCTGTACATTACAGTGGAGACCTGGTAGCTATGGCAGCTTCACTGAAGCAGAGTGGCTGCCATCTTTAAAGACCAGGCATCCGACATAAAATTTTGGCGGATGTTAAGAAGGTGTAAAGGCCAGATTCAAATGACCATGCTGTTTTAATGGATCTAACTTCCATAAAAATGGGACATACATGTCCATTTTTGACAGCCATTGTGCATCCATTTTGAAGGGGTTCTTAAAAAAAATTGCTGAATTTCATTAGTCTTTCACTTTTTATTCACATTTTTATCAGAGGTGAAATGGTGATTTTTATTACTTTTGATTTTATTCACTATACGTGCAAAATATTATTATAGATTTGTATAATGAGCATTTTCAGACTGGAATATTCAGACTAAGGTGGAAACCTCTTCTTTTTTTTTTTCTCATATCTCTTTTGAATGGGTGGTAAGAATAAAAATACCTAAGAGATCAGGGCACAGCAAGAATGAAATCATGTATGGGATTTAGTATTTTGTACTTGGTGTTGGATCCTCTTTAAAACCCACAGGGTAAAGTAATCTACTAATCTACTCTTTTTTGTTGGTGTGTTTTACTGTGACACTCAACCTTTGCATCGAAGAGCTCCAAGATGCATAATGCTTGGTACATAATACACATGGAAGGGCTCATACGCACCATTAAATTGTTGTTCAGTATGATTTCAATTTTAAAGTGTGAATGAGCTGTAATACAGCAATATTATACAGCCACATTATACTGAACCTTCATATGCCTGTAATTTCATACAAAGGCACTAGTGGTTATGTTTGTCAGATTATATATGAATTCATAAAAAAAAATAGTTCCATCGGTTCAGTGTGACGGCGCGCTGCTTTTAGTGGAGAATAACTTCGTAATGTAGCATTCTAAGGAGCTCCATATGTCAGCATGTGATGTGCCTACAGCTCAGTAGTACAGCACAAATGCCCAGGGACTCCATATACCTCTGTACAGCCTCCTGCACATGTCTCTGCCATGTGTGCATATCACACATTAGATGCACACTATACACATATAAGAAGCTGTTCTAGTAAGCTGGGCATACACATTGGATAGCAGTCAAATGAATGCTATAGTCTGCGCTTTTCTACTTGTATTGTCAGTACATATTTGTATTCATTATTTGTTCTTTGTATGTTTGATGCTTCCCATGATAGACTGTGGAATATGTTGGCGCTATACAAATAAAGGTTATATAAATAATAGTTTTATTATTATTATTATTATTATTATTATAATAAAAGCTTCGACTATTAAAGATATTGTTCCTCAATGATTAACTGGACCGCTCTCTTGTGTCTTCATAATAGATGTAGAGATTCTTAAAGAAGTTGTCCAGTGTGTGTGTGTGTGTGTGTGTATATATATATGTATGTGTATATATATATATATATATATATATATATATATATATATATATATATATATATATATATATATATATATATAATATCTTTATCTTTTATTTAGGTTGGGGAAGGTGAAAAAACATATTCATGTTCCTGGTGCTCCGGTGACTCTCAGTGAGGCCTGGTCCTGCTGTTCCAATGTTTTCGTGCAGCAGAAGTCCTATTGACTGTGATGTCCCTGTGATCTATATATTATCCTGGACAACCCCTTTTAAAGAGTACAACAATTATCACAAATTGATGTTTGTGTAAGGGATCTTTAAAGGTTTAATGTCATTTTAAGAAACTTTTCACTTCTCACTCTATTTTGATTGTGGGGTTTCAAGTGCAAAGAACCCTACTGATGGCTAGGATCAAAGGCCAGGTTCACACAGTTTTTTGTTCAGGGTTTTGAGGCCGTAATCGCCTCAAAACCCTGACCAAAAAAGATGTTTCCCATTGAAATCAATGGGAGCCACTCAGGAGCTTTTTCCGGGAGCCGTTTCTTCCATTTCTTACCTGAGGCTGCCTCCACCTCAAGTTCCAGTCCAAAAAACTCAGTGTGAACTTACCCAAAGAGTACAAGCATTGAGAGTCTTGGCTCCTTTTATATCTGAAAGATTTTATGAATCACTTTATTTATATATTTTATAGCACGGCAAAGGCAAGAAAGCATGAAGTACTAAAATTGATGTATATAAAAACACAATAAAATATTACTAATCATGATTATTAATATCCTTTTCAGTTTAATGGGACTTCTGGTAGCTGCTGTAAAGTAGTGTGAACACATAAAAATGGTATATATAAATGTATCCAAATGATTATTCTGCAGGTTTTTTTTTTTCATTGAATTGGGAAAGGACAACACTGTTTAGATTGAGCACAGCTCAGGCCGCTGTATGAATACAGGGTGGCGGGGGGACTACAAATAAAGACTACAGCTCAGGCAAAGACCAGGATAGCAGCTTTGGCTGTAACCTAGCCCAAGCTAGATCTTATAGATGTGGGTGCGACATTCAGCGTTCAGACTGTGAGAAGTGCAAAGGTGCAGGGAAAGGGACTCACTTGTAGCATATAAAAACAAATAAAAACAAATTATTTAATATGAATGTGTTTATTTTTGTGTAAAGTACTAAAACATAAACTATATAACTTTGGTATCATTGTACTTGTAATGACCTAGAGAATATAGTTGTACCAGCCAGTGTCAAATGGGTGTGCCATCCCCCCCTTTTTTCTTTTTTTTTTTTTTTTTATATAAAGTAACACGATACAATGAATTTCATCCACAAGCTAATTGTCACTAAATTGAAACCCAAGCTGTTGACCAAAATCCGGCACTACTTCATGCAGGCAGCATGTCAAAGTAACAATCTAACTGCAGTGTTTTTGACCAAAAAAAGCCAATGAAAATGACTCAAAAAAAATAAGTGAAAATGCAGTGTGTGAATTTAGATTAAGGCTACGTGGTCATGTTCACTGTGTGATATCTGCACTATACCCACTAGCAGTGGATCCACCTGTGACAAAAAAAACCCCAAAAACTATGATTCCTGAGCGACTTTCCTGTCTTTCATCATTTATATCTATTGCATTGCAAAGGTTAAAAACCTCGGCTGAACGTGTAACAATAATTGACAATGCTGCATGTTCAATGCCTGCAGCACAGGGCGTTCTGCACGGTCTGTTTCGTTTTGCAGTTTGTAGATGGGATTTGTTTAAGGCGTAACTAAACCTTTTTAAACTTTTAGTGCTGGTGTATATAAACTTTGTGATATTTGGAAATGTATGAGCACCCTCTATGTGGACGTTACTCTCCCTAAATACAGAAATGCATCTTCTATTTTTGTTTGACCTGCTTTTGGTATGAAGAGTTCAATAGACAATAATTAGTCACAGCCTCTTCATAACATAATGGTTGTATTGATTTGTCTTCGTCCTGTCTACAAGTCTGATTTTTCTTCCTATTTTTACTGCCATGTTGTCTTGGTACATTCTGTCAAAGTTGTGATCTGTGCCTGTATATACTCATGTGTTAGGACCCACTGTTAGTGGTTGTCTCCCCTTTCCAGTAATTTGGCAACTGCAGTCTATTGTTGCCATCAGAAATAGTGGACCTTGGTGACTTTCTTTTCTGTCACTTGTGTCTGTCAGTGACCCCTGAATTAGTAAAATTACAGATCTGTCAACTCTCCCCTCATGCTTTACACTGCAGCTCTGCCCATTCTAATTTGCTCATGGTAATAGCACTAGTTTATAGGAACTCTAACTTGGAAATTAGAGAATTTTTCTATTACTTTTAGGGCCCTTTCACACAACCGACTCTTGTATATGGAAACCAGTCCGTATATAGGTTGTATTTCCCAGACAGAAATGGGCCGTGTTCATAGAAGTCACTGTATCGTAGTCTGTTATGATGTTGTGAGCTTCCAGTCTGATCGCTACAGTAATGCGACAGCTATTTTTGCAACTGTAGTCACATGTCCATCTTGAGAACACGTTTGAATTTTTTTTTGCCTGTTGTAAAACATATGACGTTGGCCATCAAAAATGGACCGTGTTTCAGTTTTTCAGCCATTATATCCATTAAAAAATGTCACAGTCATGTGCGCATGACCTTATGTTTGTGAGTCTGAACAATCCTTTGCTCCTGAAACAAACAGCCTAAACAGATCCTGACCTAAACGCAGAGGTCAACCTCCTGGAGCTCTTCTGTTTTCTGCCAGGGAATGACTTCGCAGTCAGGGCTTAATTCAGGGGAAGGCCGTAACAATCTTTTTGCAATCCCTTAAGCAGGGGAGGCTCCGTCTGCAGCCAGTTGTTTTACAGTCAAAGGATTGTAAACAAGGCGTAAGTAGCAAATCTCATGAGAAATAGATTTCTTTATATATTTTTCAGGTTTAATTGTAGCCTGAGACAGCATATGCTGATAGAAACAGAGAAGATGAATGAAGAAAGTGATCTAATACTCAGCATTTTTTGTGCATGTCACTGTCTAGTCTTCATTTGTCTGTGCCTGGAGAGCAGATTTTCATTACAGTCATAGCATGATTATTATCTTGGGGCAACTAAACTATTGTATATCAGTTTACTGCCACATGTACTAAGCCAAACAAAACTCAGTAATTGGAAACCGGGTTTAACTGCTTCTTCCTCAGCACCATACTACTACTACTTTGTACTGTCATGTACCAGGCACAGGAGCTGTGCACTCTACGTTTTCTGGGTCCTGGCTGTATTTCAATCACCTGAATCGAACAGTGCTTTCCACTTGTGAATCGATGCCTCCATTGCGGTATTGCTGTTTTTGTCAACATGTAAATTAAGCTTTGGAGAAACAAAGGTGTTGGCCTTGCTCCAAAGAGGTAAGCAGCAACACCATTGTTGCTCCAAAGCACTCATTTGCACATTGACAAGAACAGCAATATTGTTACCAGTGACAAAATCAGTAAATTCTGCTCATAGCAACTTGAAATGTGTTGGGTTATGATGAGTTAGATAGCCAAAGATTTTTTTTAAGTTTTCATAGAAGAAAATCACAACATGAAAATGTATATACAGTCACACAAAACAGGTAATGCAGAAACGGATGCCTGTCGAGTTTTGGGATTATTTTAACGTCAAGCAAATTAAAACACAATTTCAGTCTATTGAAGACATGTAGACCATGTAGAAAAGTTGCAGAAAGAGGATTGTTGACTAGTTTTTGTGAAATCTCCTGGTGTGATAGAAGCATTCCACTGTGCTGTCCATATATATATATATATATATATATATATATATATATATATATATATATATATATACATAAACATGGTAGCAGGACTTGGAGCACTTATTTCCTCTAGTTGTTCTCCATTGAAGTGCATGACCTCCAGTCTCCTGTGAATTCCATGTTGTGTAAGTTACATCAATTGTGAATTTGCATCATTTGTTCCCTTACAAATACCTTTCCATTACCACCATTGTCTGTTAATCTGTTTCCTTGAGCAGCCTGATGGGTGTGAGGGTGATGTGTGTTTTCCAGCTGTTGATACAAACTAATTCCTTTGTTAAATAGGTTTTCCCATGGACATAACCATATAGAAATAGATCATCTTAAACAGTGCCAACTTTTCATATTTATTGTTGATACAGCCATGAATGCTGAATATTTCTATGTTCTGGGACTTGACAGAAATTCAGCTATGATTTCCTTATTGCAGTCATGATATATTATCTTACACAGTGCAGTGAATATTAATGAGGGGGTTGCTGGGAGATCCTCTATGAATATAAGGTGTGTTTACATTAAATTTTTTCATTTGGTATCTGCAGGGATTCGAACCCAAGAAGTGTAATATGTAAGGTTGTTACTCTATGGACCCTATTAGTTTCAATAGGAGGTGTTTTTTATGACAAGCTACAATAGTATTATACTGTCCTATATAATGTATTATAGAGCAGGGCCTTCAGTCTTATTGTGTGACCTATTACTCTTTGTACTTGAACCCTACAAATTGTACAGTGCTGCAGAATATGCTGGCGCTATATAAATAAAATGTATTATTATTTTTATTATTATATATAGATAGATCTCTATATACAATACATAGAGCAGCCTGTAATAGAAGATGATACCAGAGAATTCTGGGATCCCTAAATAGGTTGTGCCCAAGTCACACCGGGTGGCCTCCTGGGAGCAGAAGACACCATGCGCTAATGCCCGCAGGCAGTGCCATTTTCCTGGCAATCGCAGGCACCCGGAGAAAGCTCCAGGACCTGCGTCCCATTCCTATGACAGCCGGGAGCCTTGCAAAGGCTCTCCAGTCTGTCATTCTATACTTTCTATTGCAGGCTACTCTATGTAGCCTGCATTAGAAATGATGGGTTTTTTTTGCAATGCATTGCAGTGCATTAGCATTGTAATGCATTGCATTAGTGATCAAACCGCCTGGGGTTCACCCCCCCCCCCCCCTTTCCCTAGAGCACAAATAAAAGTACTTAAATACTGTGAAACACATACGCATTAGGTATCCTTATGTCCAAAAACACCCGGTCTAAAAATCTATAAAAATATTTTTCCCGTACGGTAAACGCCATAGCGGGAAAATAAAGTAAAAAGTGCCAAATCGCTGTTTTTTCACTGTTTTGCCTTTGATAAAAATTTTAATAAAAAGTGATCAAAGTAAAAGCAATTCCCCAAAATGGTATAACTAAAAAGTACACCTGGCCCCACAAAAAAGACGCCCTATGCATTCCCGCACACGGAAGTATAAAAAAGTTACAGGTGTCAGAATATGACTAGAGATGAGCGAGTACTGTTCGGATCAGCCGTTCCAAACAGCACGCTCCATAGAAATGAATGTATGCACCTGGTACTTCCGCTTTGACGGCGGCCGGCTGCTTAACCCCCCGCGTGCCAGCTACGTCCATTCATTTCTATGCCAGCGTGCTGTTTGGATCGGTTGATCCGAACAGTACTCGCTCATCTCTAAATATGACGACTTGTAGAAAAAAATTTTTGGCACAGTTTTGGATTTTTGTTAAGGGGTTAAAATGTAAACAAAACCATATATCCTTGGAATCATACCGAAACATAGGCAACATGTCGTTTTGGCTGCACAGTGAACACCGTAAAAACAAAGCCTGTAGGAAAGTCGCACAAATGCGCTTTTTCTTCAAATCCACCCCATTCTGATTTTTTTTTTCCCCCAGCTTTCCAGTACATTGTACAGATTACCGTATTTTTCGGACTATAAGACGCACTTTTTTCCCCAAAAATTTGGGGGGAAAAGAAGGGTGCGTCTTATTGTCTGAATGTAGCGCCTGGCACCCGCCGTAATAGAGAGGCGAATGCCGGCGAGGGATAGACGCCGGGGCCTGAGACATCGCTGCGCTCCACTGTCCTGCATGAAGCCAGCAGGGGCTATTCCGCTCCTCCGTCCCCCCGCCGCTGGCTTCATGCAGGGCAGAGGAGCGCAGCGATGTCTCAGGCCCCGGCGTCTATCCCGTGCCGGCATCCGCCTCTCTAGTACAGCGGATGCCGGGTCAGTATCGGTGGCCCCTTCTCCCCCGGGGCCGGTCCCCACCGGCCCCGTACCTGTAAAGTTGCAGGCCGGCTCCTGCGCGGCGATATCGCAGGAGCCAACCTGTTCGGGTGAAAGCCGGGAGCCTAATGAGGCTCCCAGGCCTGTCACTGCTGTATTAGTATTGCGGCTGGTCTCTATGACCAGCCGTAATACTAATAGACAGAATGTCCCATAGACGGCAATACAGTTGTATTGCCGTCTATGGGACTTGCAATCAAGCGACCGCAGGTTCAAGCCCCTGGGGGGGAATAAAATAGTAAAAAAAAAAAAAAAAAAAAAAAAAAAGCTTTAAAAATATATAATAAAAATATAAAATAAATAAAAGTTCTAAATCACCTCCTGTCCCTAGAATATATATATAAAAGTAGAAAATCATATATCATAAACCACCGGGTTTTTTTTCAATACAAGGTGATCTAAGAAATACAGTCCTATGAAAAAGTTTGGGCACCCCTATTAATCTTAATCATTTTTAGTTCTAAATATTTTGGTATTTGCAACAGCCATTTCAGTTTCATATATCTAATAACTGATGGACACAGTAATATTTCAGGATTGAAATGAGGTTTATTGTACTAACAGAAATTGCGCAATATGCATTAAACCAAAATTTGACCGGTGCAAAAATATGGGCACCTCAACAGAAAAGTGACATTAATATTTAGTACATCCTCCTTTTGCAAAGATAACAGCCTCTAGTCGCTTCCTGTAGCTTTTAATCAGTTCCTGGATCCTGGATGAAGGTATTTTGGACCATTTCTTTCTACAAAACAATTCAAGTTCAGTTAAGTTTGATGGTCGCCGAACATGGACAGCCCGCTCTCAAATGATCTGAAAACAAAGATTGTTCAACATAGTTGTTCAGGGGAAGGATACAAAAAGTTGTCTCAGAGATTTAACCTGTGAGTTTCCACTGTGAGGAACATAGTAAGGAAATGGAAGACCACAGGGACAGTTCTTGTTAAGCCCAGAAGTGGCAGGCCAAGAAAAATATCAGAAAGGCAGAGAAGAAGAATGGTGAGAACAGTCAAGGACAATCCACAGACCACCTCCAAAGAGCTGCAGCATCATCTTGCTGCTAATGGTGTCACTGTGCATCGGTCAACAATACAGCGCACTTTGCACAAGGAGAAGCTGTATGGGAGAGTGATGAGAAAGAAGCCGTTTCTGCACGTACGCCACAAATAGAGTTGCCTGAGGTATGCAAAAGCACATTTGGAGAAGCCAACTTCATTTTGGAAACAAAGATTGAGTTGTTTGGTTATAAAAAAAAGGCGTTATGCATGGCGTCCAAAAAGAAACAGCATTCCAAGAAAAACACTTGCTACCCACTGTAAAATTTGGTGGAGGTTCCATCATGCTTTGGGGCTGTGTGGCCAATGCCGGCACCGGGAATCTTGTTAAAGTTGAGGGTCTCATGGATTCCACTCAGTATCAGCAGATTCTTGAGAATAATGTTCAAGAATCAGTGACGAAGTTGAAGTTACGCCGGGGATGGATATTTCAGCAAGACAATGATCCAAAACACTGCTCCAAATCAACTCAGGCATTCATGCAGAGGAACAATTACAATGTTCTGGAATGGCCATCCCAGTCCCCAGACCTGAATATCATTGAACATCTGTGGGATGATTTGAAGCGGGCTGTCCATGCTCGGCGACCATCAAACTTAACTGAACTTGAATTGTTTGTCCAAAATACCTTTATCCAGGATCTGATTAAAAGCTACAGGAAGCGACTAGAGGCTGTTATCTTTGCAAAAGGAGGATCTACTAAATATTAATGTCACTTTTCTGTTGAGGTGCCCATACTTTTGCACCGGTCAAATTTTGGTTTAATGCATATTGCACATTTTCTGTTAGTACAATAAACCTCATTTCAATCCTGAAATATTACTGTGTCCATCAGTTATTAGATATATTAAACTGAAATGGCTGCTGCAAACACCAAAATATTTAGAACTAAAAATGATTAAGATTAATAGGGGTGCCCAAACTTTTTCAAAGGACTGTAGATATTCCCCAAAATAGTATAACTAAAAAGTACTTCTGGCCCCGCAAAAAAAAACACTCTATGCGTCCCCGTACAGCTGCAGGGTCACCTGTCAATGTGGCCTTGCAGCTGTTGCAAAACTACAACTCCCATATATTAAATATTTTACCATTTTTTGCTTCAAAATTTTTTTTCCCTATTTTCCTCCTCTAAAACCTAGGTGCGTCTTATAGTCCGAAAAATACGGTAATTAATAGTACTATCATGAAGAAAAATTTGTCCCTCAAACATTAAGACCTCATATAGCTCTGAGAGCGGAAAAAATAAAAAAGTTAGGAGTTTCAGAAGGGTGGGAAGTCAAAAACAGAAAGCGAAAATTGAAAAATGCCCGCGGCAGGAAGGGGTTAAAGGCACAATTACTATATGAATTCTTTGAGGCCCTTGCCAGGAAGAGACTCTTTCTTATCTCCATTTTATTGTGTGATTAGAGCCTATACAGAGAGCTTTTCTCAACAAGTGCTCCAATGTTAGCAAACAAAGCAGATGAAAAAGTCATGAAAAAAGAAAATAAATGCCAGAATTGGGTACTGTTGCACGTGGTTAGAACTATTTGGGTGTCAAACACCTGAAAAGGGCATGATGCCAGGGTCCCATATGGTAAATATGCCATGGTTTGGATTGGCAGAAATGCCGCAGCAAAAACAATGGTGTTTTACAGTCCCATCCACACCTTGCAGAAAAATATATGCAGTGGAAATGCTGCGATTTTCAAAAACGTTGTGTTTTTGGAAATTGCAGCATGTTAGTTATACCTATGGAAACTCTGTCGCTTTCCCTATAGGTATAATGGAAGCAGAAAGTCCGCAATGGATAACCCTGTGGATTTTCTATGAAAAGCGCTGCGGGAAAAACTACAATGCGTTTTTTCCTGTATTTTTTCACTGCAGCCTGCTATGTGTGCAAATAAATATATAAATAATTACATCATTTGTAACTCAGTAATGATGTAGAAACCTCTAATTCTGACTGGCAAGTCCACTTTAAGATCATATAATTGTTCAGAGCTTAGTTTTCTCATTACTTGTCTAAGCCTATAAGCCTTCTATTATGTAACTCTTATGCCTGGTTTTGCATTCCATGCATAAATAGCCAAAGGCTTGCTACATCGTGTGTCTGGTTGAGGCACCATGTAAAACAACTATGTAGCGTGAAAAAAAAACTAGACATCGAAATGGATACATATGCAATCTGCATAAAAATTGCAGATGGTATACTTACGTGAAATGCAGATGCGTGAATAAGCCCTAATACCTGCAGTCCACAAGACTACATAGAAATCCATGCATTTACTTGGACTGCAGCAGTAGTGCAATAAATCAATTAGTAATGCTGTATAACCCTGACCTTGTTTCTGTAACCAGCTTTACTTGCACTCATGTAGTTCAACCAGTGGCGTAACTAGGAATGGCGGGGCCCCGTGGCGAACTTTTGACATGGGGCCCCCCCCGACACCGAAGATCTCGACCGAGTCCCTCCTACGCATTCCTGCGCGCTCTATTATGTTCCATAGTGGCCCCTGCACACAGTATTATACCCAATAGTGGCCCCTACAGGACTAAATACTGTCACGTCACCGCTGACCGCTATACCAGGACAAATTGTGGATAAAAAATCTGGTCATGTGCATTACAATTTAGTAACTCCATGTGCCTCATATTAATAGCAGTTAACCCCATCATCTCCCTCACATTAAGCCCTGTGTGCCTCACCATAAGGGTTACTGATATGTGAGAGACATGGAGGTAATAATAAAGTATCTTCATTACTATTACCCCCATATGTCTCACATATCAGTAACTCTTATGGTGAGGCACACAGGGCTTAATGTGAGGGAGATGATGGGGTTAACTGCTATTAATATGAGGCACATGGAGTTACTAAAACACAAGTAATCACCCCATATGCCTGACATTAATAAGTAACCCCAGTACGTACCTGTGTAGCTTTAGTTTCACTTTCCTTCTTCCTTTCTTCCTCCAGTGCAGGACGGACGGCAGGAGCTCGGCAGGGATAAGCCCCACCTCCTCCTCTCATTGGTGGGCAGAGGACAGCAGAGAAAGGGAGGGGGGAGAGAGGGAGAGCAGCCTGAAGCGCTGAGAGGAGCCAGACCTGCAGCTCCTGTGTCTCAGCCGTTGCTGCAGCTTCGGGGCCTCCTGTTGGTGGAAAGTATTCCACCAACAGGGGGCCCCGATCCTTATACTCGGGGGTCCGAAAAGACCTCCGAGAATAATGATATAAGCGGTAGCAGCTGTCACCGGGCCCCTAATGTCCCGGGCCTTGTGGCAGCTGCTACCGCTGCTATGGTGGTAGTTACGCCACTGAGTTCAACCTATATATGCATATGTTTTTGGCCAATAAAAGCATTGGCGGCTTCCCCACCTCTGCTTAAAGGGGTTGTCCGGGATAAAAACACGAATACACTTTCAGTTGCCTACTTTCTTAATAACATATTTTATAAAAAATGTATATTCACCCATATCCCTGGGGCAGCTATGTGACTGCCCCAGGGGCACATTTATGGTTATCTGGTGATGCTCTGTTTACCCGTTTCTGGAACCGGAACGCCACTACCACTTCCAACTCCCCCCCCCCCCCCCCATCAACTCCATCATACTAACCTATCTTCTTTCTTACAGAGGTCGTCCTGTGGGGTGGCTCCTCCCTGTTTTCTGACTGCCGGCACGTTCTATACACCCAACGCTGCTCTTTGCAGCCGATAATCCACCTCTATTGCATAGGCGTGGGAGCAGTAACAGAGACCTGTGCAGTAGAGGTGGATCGTGGGCGACAGAGCAGCGCTGGGTCTAGCACGCAGCAGCAGAATCTGAGAAAAAGGATGGGCCATCCCACAGGAGGAAGACCGGATGTAAGAGAGGTAAGTATATAATGAGTTGGGGTGGAGATGAGTAGGTAGGGAAGAGCTAGTAGTTGTTAACTGGATGGCTTGAGAGACCGGGACGGGGGAGAGGAAGGTGGGGGAGAGGTATACTAGTGTGGAAGGAACATAGCAGGAAGCTGAACCTAGTAAAACAAATGCAGACGATACCAGCAGCTCTCAGAGACACCCAGAAATCACTCAAAACCCTGCTAAAGCTATGTACATGCATTTATTAACCCATTAATCGCACTAGCAAACCTTTTTTAAAATAAAAAATTACTCGGAAAACCCCTTTAAGGAAATAACACCAACCACAGTAGCAGTAACTGATATAATAGCTTGTAAGGTAAACAACCCATAAAGTCAGCGTCATCTTTTCTTCTCCTAGAATTTATGAGTGTTCTCTCTGAATATTTCTTTTGCTGATATAGTGTGGGTGTGGTGCCAATATATCATAGAATCTGACATTTTTGCTAGGTTGCTTCACAGGAAATCATCCTAAAAATATTGTTGTAGCTATAGAAACAGACTGTGTGGGCTGTAGCGAGTGCGTGGAAGTGACAACAAAGGGCCAGAGGTACATTAGGCTTATGTATGCCATATAGTATGGTTAAGAAAAGGCACATGTAAATCAAGTTCAACCAGGAGTGGGAAGGAAGGAAGGGGGAGGTGTAAATCTCATACCCTTGTTTCTCACTATTGATCCAGGCAAAGGCAAAAAATCTTTGATATCAGTCAAGCTGCACATTTAAATATACAATAATTTCTTTAAAAACAATAATAAACTAATAATACTAATAACAGTTGCATACACTTAAGAATGAATTAGATGTGGATTTTCGACATGAATTTGCATGCGAATTTCACAGCATTTTTACAATGCATCCAGAGCAGATTCTTTGTGTGCTACAGATTTAGTTGTGGATTTTCTGCAGATTTGACCCTATTTATTGCAAAGAATGAGATCTGAAATAAAAATGCGCTGAAAGAGCTGAGATGCTGCAGGTTTCAAAATCCGCATTGCAGGTAATTTTTTTATGCAGATTATTTCTGCAACACACATGAGAGGTTTCTAAGATCTTTGTACTTAGCTGGTACTTTATTGCAACTGCAAATGGAATATCCACCACTTATATACAATGTGCTATCACATTTAAGTCAATAAAGAAGTGGGTGCTCTTGCATGTGGCTCCTTTCTATTGAAGTCTTCAGAATTCATGGAAAGAATTGAGGGCTGTATGCACCAAACATGGACACGTGTTGCTGCCCTGAACTAAAAACTAATAACTGTATTTAAAGGGGTATTCTCACGTTGCATACTCACCAGTCTTCACTGCTGTAAAATCTTCTTTCTTCCTGGTTTCTTGCGTCATTTGGTGGGCGGGGTTCACATGCAACCTGCTGTTTAGCTCCGCCCTAAATTAGAATGTAGCTCCGCCCACCGCATAGCGTGATCCTATGGGGTGGCTGAAGGGCCTGTGATGTCATCAAAGGTCCTCAAACAACACTATATGCACAATATTGGACTATGAAGTACAGGCAGGAGCAACTCCATTCTGTGTTACATACAGAGACTGCCTGTCTCTGCCATAATGAGCACAATTGAATTAGCTAGCCTGATAACTGGGAGAACAGAAGACGAGTTCAGAAATGAAAGCAGCTCCTCTCCCCTATCTGATAGCAGGAAGCTAGGTCACATGGTGTAGACACAGGAATAGCTAGAGAAACAGGCTCGCTCCTGTGCACTTAGCCCCTCCTCCCTCCCCCCCCTGACAGCAGGCAGATACATCACTGGACTCATGAGCAGATAAGTCAAGGGCTGTGTCAACAATGAATTGAATAAAGTAAGATAGTGGTCAAACAAAGCAGTTTTGCTGAAGCAGTGTATTTAGGAAAAGTCTTACATCCACATTAACAAGCAGTATAGATAGGATCCTTGTGATGAGACAACCCCTTTAAAATAGATGATCTCACATTCAATTGCCAAGTACTCTTAAATATTCTGTGCTGCTGTTAATCTCTTGGATCAGGTTTAAAATTTTATTTGCCAATCTGAAACTATGTCCTCTAGAATGAGCAATCCAGAAGAAAAGATTACTCTAATGAGGACAACACCTAAAAGATCGGCATTTAGTCTGTTGGGCGTTATTCACACGACAATGCCATTTTGACTTAATGCCTGTGAAAAATAGCAGTACTATGGACATTATAAAAACCCATCAATGTCTACATTGATTTCAATGTGTTACACGCGTTAAACAGAACCCATTGGAGTCAATGGGATAAGAATCAGCGCCGCGTTACATAGTGTGCACGAGCCCTTACTCTTTTCTTCCAAAACTCTTGCAAGAAAGGACCTACAGTAAAGGGAGTCATAGCTTTAGTTATTTTGACAGTTGAACAGAAAAAGCTCCAAAATGTTTCATCTTTCTAGGAAATGTTAAAGACAATTGAATGCTGAAAAAAATTCAAATTCTCTCATACAGAGAGTTGTTACTACCAGAATTTATCTCCATATGTTGGAATGGGTTCATCTTTAATGGATAACTCCAATGAAACACAGTACACTGTTGCTGCAAAAGAGGTTTCCTATATATCTGAAGTTATTTTGTGCTGTACTGGGTCTCAGTCAAGTGTAAGAAAATGGTTCCATTTTGTGGGAAATACAAGCTGGTCTGGTCTGTGTTTAGCTTCACTTTATGGGGTTTCCTTAGTGTGAATGAACCCAGTGTAGATTTGACATATATATCAGAGGCTACTAGAGTGATCTTTAATATGTATCAGCTGGTATATGTTGGTATATGCGAAGTTCACACTACTGGTATTGTTCAGGTCCGTTTGGGAAAACATAAACCCTATCAACATAAAAAGCAGTTAGCTGTGGAAACCCCTGGATCTCATAGACCAGGGATAGGCAACCTTTGGCGCTCCAGCTGTTGTCAAACTCCCAACATGCACACTTACTTGCTCTGCTGTTCTTGGAACTCCCATGGAAGTAAATGAGCATGTTGGGAGTTGTAATTTCATAGCAGCTGGAGTGCCGAAGGTTGTTGACCGCTGCCATCCCTGCCATAGACTATAATAATAATAATAATAGTATATAAAATATTATATGCTTGCAGGACTTTTTTCTCTCCACCTGTTTTAAGCAGGATAGGGGGCAGGACCCTTGAACACTAGCTTGAACCTTGCGATACCTTGGTTTTCCTGTGTTTACTAATTTACATTGTCAACTTCCTTATTCTATAAAACAAGGATATGCAGTAGGTAAGAAAATATTTTTTTTTCTTTAACATGAGAGCCTATGGGTGTCATGCCATACTGTGTGTCCATACAGTGGGATATGTCGGAGGTACAAGTCAAGCAATCATGTAATGATGACGATGCTAATAGAGTATTTATTCTTTAGTTCAAGCCTATATATCTGCACAGTGGTCCAGTAGATAAGGAAGCCCTTCCACAATGATAGCAGGTATTTACTATCTATTAGATTGCATAGAGTTGGACTGAACTAATGAATTTTATGGGTGACAGTTACTGGTGGATTGTTACAGTAAGAGTGGTTCTTCTAAGATAAGCTTCTGGACATTACTATATTCTGTTTGCACAAGGGAACATCTCTGTCTTTGTCTAGAGAAATGCAGATCCATCAATAAGTATGAGCACTGTCAGTGGAAATAAATGTGTGAATTTCATTGGTCTTTCTTTTTGACCCAACCTACTGATCTGTTGTTAACAGAATGAAGGCCGGTCTGTTTTACATCCATTTAAAAACAGATCCATTGATTTCTATTGGGTGTGTATGTCTGTTTTTTTCACCGCTTTTCTATAAAAAATTTTGCATAACAGGTGACTCTTGTATGCCCACTAGCTTGTGCTCATTTTTATATAAATGAAGTAATCCATGATGATAAAAGTATACAACATGGCTACACCCATGAGTGTAATACACGGGGAAGCTATTACAGTATTGTCACTGTGAAGTCAAGTAGTGCTGAACAGATGTATCCTATTGCAATTGTCCAGGCAGCCATAATATGAGTCAATATCATCTGATATCCCGCATTGCATATTTCAGCACAGCACTTTTATTCTGTGTGGGAGTCTGCACATGCTGTGACAAGTGGACCTGATTTTAATGTAGGCATTTTGGAGAAAGTGTCATCCTTCCTCTACTCCTGTGGCATTTCAGAAGTATGTTTTGTTAGATAGGAACAAAATGCTAGTGTTCATCTCTGCCTGGACTATTATGGTTTGTAGGACGTTGTGAGGTGTGATTCATAGGAACAGACGCAAGGTTGAAGGCAGCAGCTGTGCTCATATTTAAATGCAAAGGGAAAATGTTCTTCATAAAACCTAAAACATGGTAATTCTACCTACCAGGTGCTTAGAATCCACATATAATTCAGCTTTCCAAGGTAACGTGGGTTAGCTGACTGTTATGTTCATTGTGCTCACCATGTGGTACAAGCTGCAGATAAGCAGGTGCAGTTTTATAGTTGAGGAATAACTTTTCCTTTTTTTAGCCTTTTATGTTTAGTTTGAAGTACATTGAAACGTGTGTGGTTGTGTATAAGTTATGTGTGTGTGAATATAAATATATAAGTAAAAAATATGCAAATCTAATCTCCTGGATGGAATTAGGAGAACAGAGTGCACTCTGTACACCACCCTATAGAGGGCGGCATCCTTAACATCATGAACGACTCAGTTATAAAGTCTTTTAATCATAATGTGGATTTAATTGCTAAATCAGTATTTCTGTCCCAAAAGGAACAGATTCCCAACTATGGACAGCGCTGTTTCGGCCTATTGGGCCCAATAGTAACAGTAATAGTTTTGACATAGTAACACGTGCTACTCATAACTGCAATAAAAAATTGCTTGCAGTTCTTCAGCAGAAAAGAAAGTGTTGTGTAAACTGTGCCTTATAAGTTGATATTATGACATAAAAGAGTGCAACAATTATACAGGTTGTCCAGGAATTACATATTTTTGCCAGGAGGTAGACACACACACACACACACACACACACACACACACACACACACACACACACACACACTCTTTCCTGTTCCCAGTGCTCTGGTGTGCCCAACCCGGGAATTTGTGGTCGCAAAAAGTGACCACTGAGACCAGTCAGCAGATTAAAGGAAAAGAACCTGGACAACTCCTTTCAATGTGGCTGCGAATTGGTAGGGGGAAGAATGGATGCCACATATGGGAACCACATCATGCCTTTAAAAATCAAAGTAATTTCCATACGCAGTATCTAGAGATTGGTACAGGTCCTGATGATGCAAAATAAGAAGAGAGGGGGATATACAGATGTAGTTCAGTTAATCCAAACATTTACAATTGGTTAAACTTATGAAGAGTGATATCTTATCACAGAAGAGGGAAAAAAAAACCAATGACAAGTCATTGGAAAACGGTTTTTCCAATGACTTTTTACTGTTTTTTTTTTCTCTTCTATGATAAGCTATCACACCGCAGAAGCTTATCCAATTTCAGAAGTTTAGGTTAACCCTGCTATATCTGTGCTTTATCTTTTTAGTGCTGGATAGAGGATAATGCTGAGCAGGACGTTTCTCTCTGCCAAATTTGGGCAAAACTTGGCAGACTCCATTATAGTACTGGCATTCCGTGCTGTAGAGCCAGAATACCAGTACTGTAGGGCACTCTGGGCTGTAGCCAGCACTCTGACTCTATTGCGCAGGTGCCGGCAGACGTCAAGAAGAAGAGGAGCTGGTCACCAGAAAGAAGTGCTCAGAAGATCTGAACATGAAGATAGGTAAGTATGATGGGGTGGGAGGTGGGTTCAGGATGAGCTAGGGAAACAGGGAGGGGGTGTGAGAGAGGGAGGTGGTGTGAGTCAGCTCTCAGTGAAGTGCAATGCATCATGGTAGTTGCAGGAAAACAGAACAGGAAGATATACTTGTAAACAAATGCAGAAAATGCCAGGAGCTCCCAGAGAAATCCAGAAATCACTCAAAACACTGCTAAAGGTATTTGGTTGTACTTATAGCATTAATAGACCTTTTTTGAAAAAATATTTTTTCCCCAGAAAAACCCTTTAAGATAGGTATTTATAGATGTTAGGTGTAATAGAGTAAAAATTATAGATAAAAGTATGTATATCTTTACCTAGTATGTATGTATGTATATATCTGCTGCAGTGAATGTAACACATTTATACTGTACAGGGATCTGAATAGTCAACACCGAGCAAAAAGAGAGATGAAAGGACTGATGGGAGCTTCTGTCTGTGCTCTGTTCTACCAGATGGCTGTTCGTGTTCTAGGGCTGCCAGTCTTGATATGTAAATTTTGTGCAAGCTGTTTCCAGTTACCACTGCCAGTCTGATTAAAGAAAAAATAACTTTTTTTTTCCCCAAAAAACTTTACTATGCAGATTCTTTGTGTGCTGTTACAGAATTTTTCTTTCATTAGTACATTATGTTCATGCAAAAGTACTTTAGCTTTTGTATACCCCTATTCAAGGAAATAGAGATGTTCTGCAGTACTCTCCATAGCGAATGTTTGAGAGTGGCACTGTGCTGGGAAGAACTATGTAGTAAGTAGTTCAGCACTAATGTAACAGACCCTTCATTCTGTGGATCCGTAGAGGTCCAAGTGGTTAGACCTTCACTGAACAAATAGATATGGTATTGTATTTTCTAGCAATATGCCTTGTATCTTGTAACCTGCAGTAGTGTGAATCCATTCACTTAATCTTTGTAATACCAGGGTTTTTGTTATCCCCCTATTTAAAGGGATCCTATCATACAAAGGTTTTTTTTTTTCTGAGTAACATGTCGGAATAGCCTTAAGAAAGGTTATTCTTCTCTTACCTTTCGTTTTTATTCTCCGCGCCACTGTTCCGTAGGAATCCCGAGTTTTAATAGTATGCAAATGAGTTCTCTCGCAGCACTGGGGGCGGACCCCAGCGCTCAAACAGCACTGGGGGCGTCCCCCAATACTGCAGGAGAACTCTCTCCAGCGCCGCCTCCATCTTCGTCAGCAACGTCCTCTTCATCCGGTGCTGGTTTCAGACTTCTAGGCCTCGGGCAGAGCAGACTATGCATGCCCACAGGCCACAAGAAAATGGCCGCTTACACAGTATTGTAAGTGGGGCGTTCCTCAGCACCCAGCAATGATGCGTAACTGAAAGGCCAACCCCGGTGATATCAGTGTCTGAAATTAAAAGCACCGGTATCTCTGGAACTGGGACACAAACTTGCAAAACTGAAAGTGCACTGAAGATTCCCTCAATACAGAATTATTCATTGGATTCTGAGCAGTGGTCAGACCTCTGGTTAGAATCCATTGAATAATTTTGGAAGTGTATTGATGGAATTTTCAGTCTACCCAAACAGTCAATCCAGGTTGTAAGTGAAAGGGTATGTTCCCATTTTAACAAGTATTCTATATCGATAGGACCACTCAGACTTCAATCAATAAGGAAAAGTTTTGGCTGCCATTCTGAATAGAGTGGTGTCCAGCTGGCATTTGTTGCTCCATTCATTTCAAAGGGAGTGTCAGAGATAGCCAAGCACTGTAATTCACCTATCTCCAGCACTCACTTTGACATGAATAGAGCAGTATGCTTGCTGATTTGATTACCACTCCATTCAGAATGGGGGACAAAACTCCCCCATTCTCCTTATCGGTGGGGGTCTAAGCAGTCAGACCACATTGATATGCACTTAACCCCTATCCTTTACATAAGGATAACTTTTAAGATGAGAATACCCCTTAAGGCTAGGGGGGGTTTGTCCCCAAACCCACTTAAAAAAATGTGGTGAGAAAAGTCCTGTTTTCAGGCAGATAACCTCCAAATGCTAGTGTGAACCTAGCGTAAGTATGAAGTTGAAATCGGCTCGTGGTTCTCTGCATCAAGAAACCTTACTGTAAAGGAGGTCTGCTTTTTCAAAACTCCTTTCACAATACTGAAAACTTTAGCAACAATTACTATGATCAGTAAAATGGTGTTACAAATTATGGTATGTTACCATCCTCACCCATTTGTTTGTTCTAGTATGTCGGGGTCCAGAACAATGGACACATGGATGTCCGCTCCTTTAAACCGAAATCACCAGACAAAAATGTTGGATTTGCAACACTTTTTTGTCCAGCGATTTTGGACAATCACTGTAGTTTTCCAAATGGGGATTCCAGCGCAGATGTTAACCCAGCCTTAGGAACACAGCACAGCTCACTGTACTACGCCGTTCCCGTAATTACCATTCACTTGAATTTCCAATTAACTATGTCATTAAACCAGACCATCACTGACAGCCAGATTTGGCTGTTAGTGGGATTGGGATGAGCCGGGATAGGGTTTGATGGTTCTGTTCTGAAGACAAATACAGGTCCCAAAAGTGTGATCCACATCTATCTGACATTTATGATATATCTCGTGGATATGCCATAAATGTCATGGTTAACACCCCCCCCCCCCCCCCGCATGCACACACATACACACACACCTGTGTGTCACTTGGATTACAGCAGTTCTTCATATATTTTCTAATCACTGACAGCAAGCAGGGATATTAATCATGGGGAGGAATTATAATGCAAAGATATATATTTAAATACTGTGCTTTATAAGAAAAATATATCACTATATGGCTATTATTTCTTACATTGCACAAAACTCAGAACCAAATTTCTCCCTAATATTTCATTTCTTTCTAATTTCCATAGAAACAAGTTAGCTTTCTCTATGGCTAGTAACATCGGTGCACAAATACCAGCTAATAGCAAGCAATGCTGCACCCAGACACACATGGTCCCCAACACATTTATATTGTTTTATTTATTCGTCATTCATCCTTTAGCAGTCAGTGGGTTTGCATGCCAGAAATAATTTTCCTACATATTCTGCCCATACAAATGTGATGCTTTACAGACATAAATGTTTTATACCTTATTTGAATAACTGTATTCTTTTTAATATGGAAAATGTGACTCCTGCTAATACAAAGCAATGTTCTATAAAGGGAGAGAGCCCATATTTCACCCATATTACTGTATATATTGTGCACTTTGTACTTTCTTATGATTGGCGGGGGTTGTTCCACTATTAAATACATTTATTGTATAGATTGTGAAAAATTAATAATTGCCCTTGATCAGTGAATGATCCAATGAAGAGTATTGACATTTAATTACACAGTATGATACCATGTTGTGTATAGCAATGTGCTCATATACCTTCTGACCTAAGTGATGGCGGACATGCATGCTCAGTCATCTCCCCCACCTCCAGGTCTCTGCATAGTGATTTATTCTTTAATGCAATGCAGCCAAAAGAACAAGCTTTCTGACCTGTGTGCCAGTAGTATGGCAGCATAGCTGTTAAAGGGATTCTACCATTAAAAAACTATTTTTTCTAGGTAACACGTCGGAATAGCCTTTAGAAAGGCTATTCGTCTCCTACCTTTGGAAGTGCTCTCCGCCGCGCCATTCGTTCAAAATACCGGTTTGTACCGGTATGCTAATTAGTTCTCTCGCAGCGATGGGGGCGTCCCCATTGCTGCTCGAAAACCGACTGCAGCGCCGCCTCTATGTTCTTCTGTATCCTCCCCTTCCTTCTTCAGCTTGATGTCGGACACCTGCGCAGTACGCTCTGTTCGGCGAACTTTGCCGAATGTACTGCGCATGCCCGCGGCCATAGTGCTGACACCGCAATTTCGCGCATGCACAGTACATTCCTCGAAGTCTTCACCGAACAGAGCGTACTGCACAGGCGTCCAACATCAAGCTGAAGAAGGAAGGGGAGGATAGAGAAGAACATAGAGGCGGCGCTGCAGTCAGTTTTCCAGCAGCAATGGGGACGCCCCCATCGCATCTCCTGCGCTGGGGGACGCCCCCATCGCTGCGAGAGAACGAATTAGCATACCGGTACAAACCGGTCTTTCGAACGAACGGCGCGGCGGAGAGCACTTCCAAAGGTAGGAGACGAATAGCCTTTCTAAAGGCTATTCCGACGTGTTACCTAGAAAAAATAGTTTTTTAATGGTAGAATCCCTTTAAGATTCATGCAGGAAAAGGTAATATATTGACAGCTACCAGAGGGGGAAGGGGACTGATTCTGTCCAGAGACGCTCCCAAGCATGACATATTAAATGCAACACCAAAGGGAACACTTGAATGCATTAAAGATTTTTTATTTTATTTTATACACCCTGAATTTTAACAGACTTTAGACTGTTGGTATGAAAATGATTCATTGGATAGCCCATTTAGCAAAAACACTATTATATAATAGTTTATTATAATAAAGGAAATGAAAAGAAATAGAAATGTAAATCACATCAATATTTGGTGTGTCATCCTTCTCTTTGTTTTCAAAACAACATCAATTCTTCTAGGTACACTTGCAGACAGTTTTTGGATAAACTCCACAGGGGACTTGTTCCAAACGTCTTGGAGAACTAACCACAGATCTTCTGTAGATATTGACATGCTTAGATCCTTCCTTCTTTCTCTACATGTAATCCCAGACAGACTGGATGACGTTGAGATCGTGGTTCTGTGGGAGTCATATTTGCACTTCCAGGACTCCAAATTGTGACCACACCAAATACTGATATGATTTAGGTTTATCATTTGTTCCCTCACTTCATTTTGTTAATTGACAAAAATAAAGTTTTAACATTTGTTTTTTTGAAAGCATTCTTCCACGCCTGCCTGGTACATGGGATACATTCTTGCTCATTGGCTCGTGGCACAAATTGGCAATTGCTGGAAACTTTTACTGTAGCTACTACTGGTATAAAGATGGAGGTGGAGAGGTTTTAATGTGCTAAAAAAGAAACCATCAAGTGAAAAAAATAAATGTGTAATGCTACCTTCACTATCAAAGACGCCTGTGTAATAACAGGGGACAGCTGTCGTTGTGTATTTGTAAGAGGCATGTTGTTCTTCCGAATTGCATTAAATCTTTGCGCTGTGTTATTTTGCATAGTAACTGTCACACTTAACTCTTGCCTTTGTCTTTTGCTTTTATATCTGCTGACTAATACACAATACACGGAGTTACTGAGTTTATATTATATTAGTTTTGTCGTATTTAAGTATCTCTTCCAACATTATACATTCTTGTAGACATCTGTAGTGGAATGTGCAGAATAGACTTCTCTTTCCTTTAGGTTATGGGACTGCATATATTATCCTCTGTAAATCCACATCCTACAATATCAGACTAGGGATATTGGAAAACCCTAACAAATACTATAAGGCACACCCTTGAGTTATAGAAAACAAAAGTGTTTACCTCCTGCCACATATGATGTACTTCTCTGTCCTGTATTGCTGTATTTAAAGGGGTATTCCTGTAACAAGAAGAATATGCCATAGCAATTTAATTGGGGTGTTCATACTCTAGCACCTTGGCAGTCCCTAGAAAGGAGGAGTCTATTCCCGGCTACTTATTGTGTAGAGAACTGCGGTTTAGGTCTACTTAAAGGGGTTCTCCCATCCCAGTCTTTCAGCCAGGCTGTATGCAGTGTCTGCTTCTCTCTTCCTGTATTTCTCTCCCTCCCCCTCCCTCCTGCTGAATGGGACAAACAACACTTCTGCAAGTCAGATAATCTGCAGGTTCTTGTACAGAATGGATTCAGTGTTATCTGGGTGTTTACATAGAGAGATAACAGACTCTGGTTTTATTGGGCTTAATCAGCAAAGTGCAATTATCTGAATGGATTGCCCTGCCGACACTGAGTAAGTGACGTCACTTGTCCTATCTCCCAGGTCCATGGTTATAGCAACGCAGTGTATACAATGAGAGGAATAAGATCACATAGCAGGCAAACAAAGTGAAATTTCGAAAGCAATATATTTAGAAAAATGCTTCAATTTATATAAGCTGCCATTATAGGTAGGATCCTTGAGATGGGACAATCCCTTTAAATTGCTAAGACAAACTGTGAAGGGAGGGCTCTGTAGGGACTAAACTAGAGCTTGATCCCTTCCGTCTCAATATCAGTGGTGGCCACAGTAGTTGTAATTTCCACTGATAACCAAGTGTAACTTAACATTTATAACATGCTATACTGGGAGTGGGAAAAACAATTTATGACTAAGGCAACACAGTCCGTGTCGGTTGTAGGATATTTGTTTTAGACATCCTGCAGCTGACGTGCCCATGACCAAAACAAAACCATCTGTTTTTCGCTGGGATTTCCAGGTGGTGTTGCTAAGTTAATAGATTGCAGTTGAAAACATAGCCATAATTGATAGGCTGCATGTTCAAGACGCACAGACACTTTGCACTGTGTGGATTTTTCTGCTGTGTATGGACGGGATTTGTTTACATCCCATCTTATTTTCCATATAAATTTCACAGTTGCTGCCCCACTGCTAGTCCACCGCATGTATCCCAGGCCTAAAAAAGTATTTCCATGATAGTAATTAATGATGGATCAGAATCTCAGATTTCACCAATATATTAATCTACTTGCATCTATCATCACTGTTTGTCATCAAAGAGGCACAGTGATGTATGGAGACTTATAAGCTGAATTTTTCAGCACAGTTTCTGAAAACCCCCCCTCAGCTTATACTCGAGTCAAGCAAAATTTTTTTTTTTTTTTTTTTTTTTTTTTTTGGGGGGGGGGGGGGGTCTATGACCAGCTGCAATAGTAATGTATAGAATCTCCCATAAAATAGTGAGGAGAAAAAAAAAAGCTTTAAAAAGATTATAATAAATTAAAGTAAATAAAAGTTGTAAATCACTCCTTTCCCTAGAATACATATGAAAGTAGAAAATTACTGTGAAACACATACACATTACGTATCCCTGTGTCTGACAGTGCCTGGTCTACTGAATATAGGGGATCTGCAGTGCTCCTGTTCCGTCGGGAAGGGGTTAATAGGAGCACTGCAGTTACCCTATATTCAGCCAGGCTGAATTCAAGCTCAGGGAAGGGGCAGACAGACAACTAAAACACCCCCTCCCCTTCCCCAGCACCTACTGCACCCAAAAACTCCGACCATTTAAATTTTTGAAATTTTCCAGTAGCTGCTGCATTTCCCCCTCGGCTTATACTCGAGTCAATAAGTTTTCCCAATTTTTTGTGGTAAAATTAGGGGCCTCGGCTTATATTCGGGTCGGCTTATACTCGAGTATATGCGGTATACAAATTATCAAATACCTACCAAACCAGTGACACCCATTGGTAACAGCCTTGTTTTAGTATGCTTGCCTGGAATATAAAACCACTGAGACGGATATTTAATAGAGATGAGCGAACACTAAAATGTTCGAGGTTCGAAATTCGATTCGAACAGCCGCTCAATGTTCGTGTGTTCGAACGGGTTTCGAACCCCATTATAGTCTATGGGGAACAGATACTCGTTAAGGGGGAAACCCAAATCCGTGTCTGGAGGGTCACCAAGTCCACTATGACACCCCAGGAAATGATGCCAACACCTCTGGAATGACACTGGGACAGCAGGGGAAGCATGTCTGGGGGCATCTAACACACCAAAGACCCTCTATTACCCCAACATCACAGCCTAACAACTACACACTTTACACACTCAATACCACCTCTCTGACAGTAGGAAAACACCTTGAAACATGTGTATTTGGCACTTGCAGTGAGGAGAGCTTGTCACCAGCAGTGAATTTGGCCCTTGTAGTAAGTTGAGGTTGGCACCAACATTTGTTTTGAAAATCAGGGTGGATTGAGCCTCTAACCAGCAGAGTTTGGGCAAATTCATGGTGGAGGGAGCCTCTAAAAACCCCAGTTTGGACCAATTCATGGTGGAGGGAGCCTCTAACCAGCCCAGTTTGGGCAAATTCATGGTGGAGGGAGCCTCTAAAAAACCCAGTTTGGACCAATTCATGGTGGAGGGAGCCTCTAACCAGCCCAGTTTGGGCAAATTCATGGTGGAGGGAGCCTCTAACCAGCCCAGTTTGGACCAATTAATGGTGGAGGGAGCCTCTAACCAGCCCAGTTTGGACCAATTAATGGTGGAGGGAGCCTCTAACCACCCCAGTTTGGACCAATTCATGGTGGAGGGAGCCTCTAAACAGCCCAGTTTGGGCAAATTCATGGTGGAGGGAGCCTCTAAAAAACCCAGTTTGGACCAATTCATGGTGGAGGGAGCCTCTAACCAGCCCAGTTTGGACCAATTAATGGTGGAGGGAGCCTCTAAACAGCCAAGTTTGGACCAATTCATGGTGGAGGGAGCCTCTAAAAACCCCAGTTTGGACCAATTCATGGTGGAGGGAGCCTCTAACCAGCCCAGTTTGGGCAAATTCATGGTGGAGGGAGCCTCTAAACAGCCCAGTTTGGGCAAATTCATGGTGGAGGGAGCCTCTAACCAGCCCAGTTTGGACCAATTAATGGTGGAGGGAGCCTCTAACCAGCCCAGTTTGGACCAATTAATGGTGGAGGGAGCCTCTAACCAGCCCAGTTTGGACCAATTAATGGTGGAGGGAGCCTCTAACCACCCCAGTTTGGACCAATTCATGGTGGAGGGAGCCTCTAACCAGCCCAGTTTGGACCAATTCATGGTGGAGGGAGCCTCTAAAAAACCCAGTTTGGACCAATTCATGGTGGAGGGAGCCTCTAAACAGCCCAGTTTGGGCAAATTCATGGTGGAGGGAGCCTCTAAACAGCCCAGTTTGGGCAAATTCATGGTGGAGGGAGCCTCTAACCAGCCCAGTTTGGACCAATTAATGGTGGAGGGAGCCTCTAACCAGCCCAGTTTGGACCAATTAATGGTGGAGGGAGCCTCTAACCACCCCAGTTTGGACCAATTCATGGTGGAGGGAGCCTCTAAACAGCCAAGTTTGGACCAATTCATGGTGGAGGGAGCCTCTAAAAACCCCAGTTTGGACCAATTCATGGTGGAGGGAGCCTCTAACCAGCCCAGTTTGGGCAAATTCATGGTGGAGGGAGCCTCTAAACAGCCCAGTTTGGGCAAATTCATGGTGGAGGGAGCCTCTAAAAAACCCAGTTTGGACCAATTCATGGTGGAGGGAGCCTCTAAACAGCCAAGTTTGGACCAATTCATGGTGGAGGGAGCCTCTAAACAGCCAAGTTTGGACCAATTCATGGTGAAGGGAGCCTCTAAAAACCCGTTTGGACCAATTCATGGTGGAGGGAGCCTCTAACCAGCCCAGTTTGGGCAAATTCATGGTGGAGGGAGCCTCTAAACAGCCCAGTTTGGGCAAATTCATGGTGGAGGGAGCCTCTAACCAGCCCAGTTTGGACCAATTAATGGTGGAGGGAGCCTCTAACCACCCCAGTTTGGACCAATTCATGGTGGAGGGAGCCTCTAAACAGCCAAGTTTGGACCAATTCATGGTGGAGGGAGCCTCTAAAAACCCCAGTTTGGACCAATTCATGGTGGAGGGAGCCTCTAACCAGCCCAGTTTGGGCAAATTCATGGTGGAGGGAGCCTCTAAACAGCCCAGTTTGGGCAAATTCATGGTGGAGGGAGCCTCTAAAAAACCCAGTTTGGACCAATTCATGGTGGAGGGAGCCTCTAAACAGCCAAGTTTGGACCAATTCATGGTGGAGGGAGCCTCTAAACAGCCAAGTTTGGACCAATTCATGGTGAAGGGAGCCTCTAAAAACCCGTTTGGACCAATTCATGGTGGAGGGAGCCTCTAACCAGCCCAGTTTGGGCAAATTCATGGTGGAGGGAGCCTCTAAACAGCCCAGTTTGGGCAAATTCATGGTGGAGGGAGCCTCTAACCAGCCCAGTTTGGACCAATTAATGGTGGAGGGAGCCTCTAACCAGCCCAGTTTGGACCAATTAATGGTGGAGGGAGCCTCTAACCAGCCCAGTTTGGACCAATTAATGGTGGAGGGAGCCTCTAACCACCCCAGTTTGGACCAATTCATGGTGGAGGGAGCCTCTAACCAGCCCAGTTTGGGCAAATTCATGGTGGAGGGAGCCTCTAACCAGCCCAGTTTGGACCAATTAATGGTGGAGGGAGCCTCTAACCAGCCCAGTTTGGACCAATTAATGGTGGAGGGAGCCTCTAACCACCCCAGTTTGGACCAATTCATGGTGGAGGGAGCCTCTAAACAGCCAAGTTTGGACCAATTCATGGTGGAGGGAGCCTCTAAAAACCCCAGTTTGGACCAATTCATGGTGGAGGGAGCCTCTAACCAGCCCAGTTTGGGCAAATTCATGGTGGAGGGAGCCTCTAAACAGCCCAGTTTGGGCAAATTCATGGTGGAGGGAGCCTCTAACCAGCCCAGTTTGGACCAATTAATGGTGGAGGGAGCCTCTAACCAGCCCAGTTTGGACCAATTAATGGTGGAGGGAGCCTCTAACCACCCCAGTTTGGACCAATTCATGGTGGAGGGAGCCTCTAACCAGCCCAGTTTGGACCAATTCATGGTGGAGGGAGCCTCTAAAAAACCCAGTTTGGACCAATTCATGGTGGAGGGAGCCTCTAAACAGCCCAGTTTGGGCAAATTCATGGTGGAGGGAGCCTCTAAACAGCCCAGTTTGGGCAAATTCATGGTGGAGGGAGCCTCTAACCAGCCCAGTTTGGACCAATTAATGGTGGAGGGAGCCTCTAACCAGCCCAGTTTGGACCAATTAATGGTGGAGGGAGCCTCTAACCACCCCAGTTAGGACCAATTCATGGTGGAGGGAGCCTCTAAACAGCCAAGTTTGGACCAATTCATGGTGGAGGGAGCCTCTAAAAACCCCAGTTTGGACCAATTCATGGTGGAGGGAGCCTCTAACCAGCCCAGTTTGGGCAAATTCATGGTGGAGGGAGCCTCTAAACAGCCCAGTTTGGGCAAATTCATGGTGGAGGGAGCCTCTAAAAAACCCAGTTTGGACCAATTCATGGTGGAGGGAGCCTCTAAACAGCCAAGTTTGGACCAATTCATGGTGGAGGGAGCCTCTAAACAGCCAAGTTTGGACCAATTCATGGTGAAGGGAGCCTCTAAAAACCCGTTTGGACCAATTCATGGTGGAGGGAGCCTCTAACCAGCCCAGTTTGGGCAAATTCATGGTGGAGGGAGCCTCTAAACAGCCCAGTTTGGGCAAATTCATGGTGGAGGGAGCCTCTAACCAGCCCAGTTTGGACCAATTAATGGTGGAGGGAGCCTCTAACCAGCCCAGTTTGGACCAATTAATGGTGGAGGGAGCCTCTAACCAGCCCAGTTTGGACCAATTAATGGTGGAGGGAGCCTCTAACCACCCCAGTTTGGACCAATTCATGGTGGAGGGAGCCTCTAACCAGCCCAGTTTGGGCAAATTCATGGTGGAGGGAGCCTCTAACCAGCCCAGTTTGGACCAATTAATGGTGGAGGGAGCCTCTAACCAGCCCAGTTTGGACCAATTAATGGTGGAGGGAGCCTCTAACCACCCCAGTTTGGACCAATTCATGGTGGAGGGAGCCTCTAAACAGCCAAGTTTGGACCAATTCATGGTGGAGGGAGCCTCTAAAAACCCCAGTTTGGACCAATTCATGGTGGAGGGAGCCTCTAACCAGCCCAGTTTGGGCAAATTCATGGTGGAGGGAGCCTCTAAACAGCCCAGTTTGGGCAAATTCATGGTGGAGGGAGCCTCTAAAAAACCCAGTTTGGACCAATTCATGGTGGAGGGAGCCTCTAAACAGCCAAGTTTGGACCAATTCATGGTGGAGGGAGCCTCTAAACAGCCAAGTTTGGACCAATTCATGGTGAAGGGAGCCTCTAAAAACCCGTTTGGACCAATTCATGGTGGAGGGAGCCTCTAACCAGCCCAGTTTGGACCAATTAATGGTGGAGGGAGCCTCTAACCACCCCAGTTTGGACCAATTCATGGTGGAGGGAGCCTCTAACCAGCCCAGTTTGGACCAATTCATGGTGGAGGGAGCCTCTAAAAAACCCAGTTTGGACCAATTCATGGTGGAGGGAGCCTCTAAACAGCCCAGTTTGGGCAAATTCATGGTGGAGGGAGCCTCTAAACAGCCCAGTTTGGGCAAATTCATGGTGGAGGGAGCCTCTAACCAGCCCAGTTTGGACCAATTAATGGTGGAGGGAGCCTCTAACCAGCCCAGTTTGGACCAATTAATGGTGGAGGGAGCCTCTAACCAGCCCAGTTTGGACCAATTAATGGTGGAGGGAGCCTCTAAACAGCCAAGTTTGGACCAATTCATGGTGGAGGGAGCCTCTAAAAACCCCAGTTTGGACCAATTCATGGTGGAGGGAGCCTCTAACCAGCCCAGTTTGGACCAATTAATGGTGGAGGGAGCCTCTAACCAGCCAAGTTTGGACCAATTCATGGTGAAGGGAGCCTCTAAAAACCCGTTTGGACCAATTCATGGTGGAGGGAGCCTCTAACCAGCCCAGTTTGGGCAAATTCATGGTGGAGGGAGCCTCTAAACAGCCCAGTTTGGGCAAATTCATGGTGGAGGGAGCCTCTAAAAAACCCAGTTTGGACCAATTCATGGTGGAGGGAGCCTCTAAACAGCCAAGTTTGGACCAATTCATGGTGAAGGGAGCCTCTAAACAGCCAAGTTTGGACCAATTCATTGTGGAGGGAGCCTCTAAACAGCCAAGTTTGGACCAATTCATGGTGAAGGGAGCCTCTAAAAACCCGTTTGGACCAATTCATGGTGGAGGGAGCCTCTAACCAGCCCAGTTTGGACCAATTAATGGTGGAGGGAGCCTCTAACCAGCCCAGTTTGGACCAATTAATGGTGGAGGGAGCCTCTAAACAGCCAAGTTTGGACCAATTCATGGTGGAGGGAGCCTCTAAAAACCCCAGTTTGGACCAATTCATGGTGGAGGGAGCCTCTAACCAGCCCAGTTTGGACCAATTAATGGTGGAGGGAGCCTCTAACCAGCCAAGTTTGGACCAATTCATGGTGAAGGGAGCCTCTAAAAACCCGTTTGGACCAATTCATGGTGGAGGGAGCCTCTAACCAGCCCAGTTTGGGCAAATTCATGGTGGAGGGAGCCTCTAAACAGCCCAGTTTGGGCAAATTCATGGTGGAGGGAGCCTCTAAAAAACCCAGTTTGGACCAATTCATGGTGGAGGGAGCCTCTAAACAGCCAAGTTTGGACCAATTCATGGTGAAGGGAGCCTCTAAAAACCCGTTTGGACCAATTCATGGTGGAGGGAGCCTCTAACCAGCCCAGTTTGGGCAAATTCATGGTGGAGGGAGCCTCTAAACAGCCCAGTTTGGGCAAATTCATGGTGGAGGGAGCCTCTAACCAGCCCAGTTTGGACCAATTAATGGTGGAGGGAGCCTCTAAAAAACCCAGTTTGGACCAATTCATGGTGGAGGGAGCCTCTAACCAGCCCAGTTTGGGCAAATTCATGGTGGAGGGAGCCTCTAAACAGCCCAGTTTGGGCAAATTCATGGTGGAGGGAGCCTCTAACCAGCCCAGTTTGGACCAATTAATGGTGGAGGGAGCCTCTAAAAAACCCAGTTTGGACCAATTCATGGTGGAGGGAGCCTCTAAACAGCCCAGTTTGGGCAAATTCATGGTGGAGGGAGCCTCTAAACAGCCCAGTTTGGGCAAATTCATGGTGGAAGGAGCCTCTAACCAGCAGAGTTGTGGGAAAGCAGGGTGGAGGGAGCCTCTAACCAGCAGAGTTGGTGGAAATCAGGGTGGAGGGAGCCTCTAACCAGCAGAGTTGGGGGAAATCATGTTGGAGGGAGCCTAGTATTAGCAGAATTGTGCAACGCTTATGGTGGATGAGTATGAGGATGCGGAGGAATTGGAGAGGTTGAGTACAGACATGGAGTTTCATGTTGGGGTGCTTTACACAGGTGGGCACAAAAATGACGGCTCTACCCAGTGGTGGTTCATTTTTATCAAAGTGAGCCGGTCGGCACTCTCAGCTGACAGACGGGTGCGCTTGTCAGTGATGATGCCACCGGCTGCACTGAACACCCTCTCAGATAGGACGCTGGCGGCAGGACAGGACAGCACCTCCAAGGCATATAGGGCAAGTTCAAGCCACAGGTCCAACTTCGACACCCAATACGTGTAGGGCGCAGAGGGGTCGGAGAGGACAGGGCTGTGGTCGGAAAGGTATTCCCGCAACATGCGCCTATACTTCTCACGCCTGGTGACACTAGGACCCTCCGTGGCGGCACTTTGGCGAGGGGGTGCCATCAAGGTGTCCCAGACCTTAGACAGTGTGCCCCTCGTTTGTGTGGACCGGTGAGAACTTGGTTGCCTACTGGAGGAACTGCCCTCCCTGCCGCCAACGTCACATGCTGGAAACATCTCCATCATATTCTGCACCAATTGCCTGTGGCAAGCATTGATGCGATTGGCCCTCCCCTCTACCGGAATAAAAGACGAGATGTTGTTTTTATACCGGGGGTCAAGGATAGCAAAGATCCAGTACTGGTTGTCCTCCATGATTTTGACAATACGCTTGTCGGTTGTAAAGCACCCCAACATGAACTCAGCCATGTCTGCCACAGTGTTAGTTGGCATGACTCCTCTGGCCCCACCGGAAAGTTCAATCTCCATTTCCTCCTCATCCTCCATGTCTACCCATCCGCGCTGCAACAATGGGACGATTCGAAGTTGCCCGGAAGCCTCCTGTATCACCATCACATCATCGGACAACTCTTCTTCCTCCTCCTCCTCCTCCTCCTCCTCCATTAAACGCAGTGAAGCGGACAGATGTGTGGACCTACTCTCCAGCTGTGACGGATCGGATGCTATCCCTAACTCCTCTGTGTGATCTGAGTTATCCCTGATGTCAATCAGGGATTCTCTCAGAACACACAAGAGCGGGATTGTAAGGCTCACCATCGCATCCTCAGAGCTCACCCTCCTTGTGGACTCCTCAAAGACCCGTAGGATGTCACAAAGGTCTCTCATCCATGGCCACTCATGGATGTGAAACTGAGGCAGCTGACTTTGTGGCACCCTAGGGTTTTGTAGCTGGTATTCCATCAAAGGTCTCTGCTGCTCAACCACTCTATTCAACATCTGAAACGTTGAGTTCCAGCGTGTGGGGACGTCGCACAAAAGCCGGTGTTGTGGCACATGCAGGCGTTGCTGGAGAGATTTTAAGCTAGCAGCGGCTACTGTCGACTTGCGAAAGTGGGCGCACATGCGCCGCACTTTCACCAGTAGCTCTGGAACATTGGGGTAGCTCTTTAGGAAACGTTGCACCACTAGGTTGAAGACGTGGGCCAGGCATGGAACATGTTGGAGTCCGGCAAGCTCCAGAGCTGCTACCAGGTTCCGGCCGTTATCACAAACGACCATGCCTGGGCCCAGGTGCAGCGGCTCAAACCATATTGCCGTCTCATCGAGGAGGGCATCCCTCACCTCGGAGGCAGTGTGCTGTCTGTCCCCCAAGCTGATCAGCTTCAGCACAGCCTGCTGACGTCTACCAACGCCAGTGCTGCAACGTTTCCAACTCGTAGCTGGGGTCAATCTAACAGCGGAGGAGGAGGCGGTGGCGGAGGAGGAGGCGGTGGCGGAGGAGGAGGCGGTAGAGGAGGAGGAGGAGGGGGGTGTTCTTCTCGTGTCCCTGCCAGGAATGTTAGGCGGGGAGACGAGGTACACCGGGCCAGTTTGGGAAGCAGTCCCAGCCTCAACTACATTCACCCAGTGTGCCGTCAGTGAAATGTAGCGTCCCTGTCCGCATGCACTTGTCCACGCGTCGGTGGTCAAGTGGACCTTTGTGCAAAGCGCGGAACTAAGGGCCCGCCTGATGTTGAGTGACACGTGCTGGTGCAAGGCGGGGACGGCACACCGGGAGAAGTAGTGACGGCTAGGGACGGCATAGCGAGGTGCCGCAGTTGCCATCAGGTCCAGGAAGGCGGGAGTTTCAACAAGCCGGAACGCCAACATCTCCTGGGCCAGCAGTTTAGCGATGTTGGCGTTCAAGGCTTGCGCGTGTGGGTGGTTAGCAGTGTATTTCTGCCGCCGCTCCAATGTCTGAGAGATGGTGGGTTGTTGTAAAGAAACGCCTGATGGTGCCTTTGATGGTGCAGGAGAAGGAGATAAGACAGGACCAGGGGAGGATGAGGTAGAAGTCAACAAAGTGGCGGAGGCAGATGAAGTGGTGTCCTGGCTCGTCCTCTGGAGTGCATCGCCAGCACAGTCAGCAGTGGCAGTGGCAGAGGCAGAGGCAGTGGCAGAGGCAGTGGCAGTGGCGTGAACGGCAGGCGGCCTTTGTCCTGCCGTTGCTGCCTGCCACTGATTCCAGTGCTTGGATTCCAAATGACGGCGCATTGAAGTGGTGGACAGGTTGCTCTTCTCAGAGCCCCTAATCAATTTCGAGAGGCAAATTGTGCAGACAACACTATATCTGTCCTCGGCGCATTCCTTGAAAAAACTCCACACCTTCGAGAAACGTGCCCTCGAGGTGGGAGTTTTTCGGGGCTGGGTACGAACTGGAACATCTTGGGAGATTCCGGGTGTGGCCTGGCTTCGCCTAAGCTGCTGACCTCTGCCTCTGCCTCTAGCTACCCTTTTTGGTGCTGCACCTGCCTCAACATCCACACTACTTTCCCCGCTTGACATCCCCCCTGTCCAGGTCGGGTCAGTGTCCTCATCATCCACCACTTCCTCTTCCAACTCCTGTCTCATCTCCTCCTCCCGCACAATGCGCCGGTCAACTGGATGCCCTGACGGCAACTGCGTCACATCATCGTCGATGAGGGTGGGTTGCTGGTCATCCACCACCAAATCGAACGGAGATGGAGGAGACTCTAGTGTTTGAGCATCTGGACACAGATGCTCCTCTGTTAGGTTCGTGGAATCGTGACGTGGAGAGGCAGGTTGAGGGACAATGAAAGGAGCGGAGAACAGCTCTGGGGAGCAGGGACAGTTTGGGTTATTGTTCTGTAAAGCTTCGGAATTTTGGGAGGAAGGAAGACAAGACTGTTGGGTAATAGGAGGAGAGGAGGCAGAGTCTGACTGGCTGCTGGACAATGTGCTGTAAGCGTTCTCTGACAGCCATTGCAAGACCTGTTCCTGGTTCTCGGGCCTACTAAGGTTTGTACCCTGCAGTTTAGTTAATGTGGCAAGCAACCCTGGCACTGTGGAGTGGCGCAATGCTTGCTGCCCCACAGGAGTAGGCACGGGACGCCCTGTGGCTTCACTGCTACCTTGCTCCCCAGAACCATTCCCCCGACCTCGCCCACGGCCTCGTCCACGTCCCTTTCCGGGAGCCTTGCGCATTTTGAATTCCTAGTTAGAAATTGGCACTGTATACCAGTAGTAAAAATTGTGGGTGCACGTAACCCCAATATATTCTTTGAATTCCCAGTCAGACACTGGCACTATATGGCAGTAGCAAGAAATGAGGGTATTTGTATTCCCAATATACTCTTTGAATTCCCAGTCAGACAATGGCACTGTATACCAGTAGTAAAAATTGTGGGTGCACGTAACCCCAATATATTCTTTGAATTACCAGTCAGAAACTGGCACTATATGGCAGTAGCAAGAAATGAGGGTATTTGTATTCCCAATATACTCTTTGAATTCCCAGTCAGACAATGGCACTGTATACCAGTAGTAAAAATTGTGGGTGCACGTAACCCCAATATATTCTTTGAATTACCAGTCAGAAACTGGCACTATATGGCAGTAGCAAGAAATGAGGGTATTTGTATTCCCAATATACTCTTTGAATTCCCAGTCAGACAATGGCACTGTATACCAGTAGTAAAAATTGTGGGTGCACGTAACCCCAATATATTCTTTGAATTCCCAGTCAGACACTGGCACTATATGGCAGTAGCAAGAAATGAGGGTATTTGTATTCCCAATATATTCTTTGAATTCCCAGTCAGACAATGGCACTGTATACCAGTAGTAAAAATTGTGGGTGCACGTAACCCCAATATATTCTTTGAATTACCAGTCAGACACTGGCACTATATGGCAGTAGCAAGAAATGAGGGTATTTGTATTCCCAATATATTCTTTGAATTCCCAGTCAGACAATGGCACTGTATACCAGTAGTAAAAATTGTGGGTGCACGTAACCCCAATATATTCTTTGAATTCCCAGTCAGACACTGGCACTATATGGCAGTAGCAAGAAATGAGGGTATTTGTATTCCCAATATATTCTTTGAATTCCCAGTCAGACAATGGCACTGTATACCAGTAGTAAAAATTGTGGGTGCACGTAACCCCAATATATTCTTTGAATTACCAGTCAGAAACTGGCACTATATGGCAGTAGCAAGAAATGAGGGTATTTATAACCCCAATATATTCTTTGAATTCCCAGTCAGACAATGGCACTGTATACCAGTAGTAAAAATTGTGGGTGCACGTAACCCCAATATATTCTTTGAATTACCAGTCAGAAACTGGCACTATATGGCAGTAGCAAGAAATGAGGGTATTTATAACCCCAATATATTCTTTGAATTCCCAGTCAGACAATGGCACTGTATACCAGTAGTAAAAATTGTGGGTGCACGTAACCCCAATATATTCTTTGAATTCCCAGTCAGAAACTGGCACTATATGGCAGTAGCAAGAAATGAGGGTATTTGTATTCCCAATATACTCTTTGAATTCCCAGTCAGACAATGGCACTGTATACCAGTAGTAAAAATTGTGGGTGCACGTAACCCCAATATATTCTTTGAATTACCAGTCAGAAACTGGCACTATATGGCAGTAGCAAGAAATGAGGGTATTTGTATTCCCAATATACTCTTTGAATTCCCAGTCAGACAATGGCACTGTATACCAGTAGTAAAAATTGTGGGTGCACGTAACCCCAATATATTCTTTGAATTCCCAGTCAGACACTGGCACTATATGGCAGTAGCAAGAAATGAGGGTATTTGTATTCCCAATATATTCTTTGAATTCCCAGTCAGACAATGGCACTGTATACCAGTAGTAAAAATTGTGGGTGCACGTAACCCCAATATATTCTTTGAATTACCAGTCAGAAACTGGCACTATATGGCAGTAGCAAGAAATGAGGGTATTTGTATTCCCAATATACTCTTTGAATTCCCAGTCAGACAATGGCACTGTATACCAGTAGTAAAAATTGTGGGTGCACGTAACCCCAATATATTCTTTGAATTACCAGTCAGAAACTGGCACTATATGGCAGTAGCAAGAAATGAGGGTATTTATAACCCCAATATATTCTTTGAATTCCCAGTCAGACAATGGCACTGTATACCAGTAGTAAAAATTGTGGGTGCACGTAACCCCAATATATTCTTTGAATTCCCAGTCAGACACTGGCACTATATGGCAGTAGCAAGAAATGAGGGTATTTGTATTCCCAATATATTCTTTGAATTCCCAGTCAGACAATGGCACTGTATACCAGTAGTAAAAATTGTGGGTGCACGTAACCCCAATATATTCTTTGAATTACCAGTCAGACACTGGCACTATATGGCAGTAGCAAGAAATGAGGGTATTTGTATTCCCAATATATTCTTTGAATTCCCAGTCAGACAATGGCACTGTATACCAGTAGTAAAAATTGTGGGTGCACGTAACCCCAATATATTCTTTGAATTCCCAGTCAGACACTGGCACTATATGGCAGTAGCAAGAAATGAGGGTATTTGTATTCCCAATATATTCTTTGAATTCCCAGTCAGACAATGGCACTGTATACCAGTAGTAAAAATTGTGGGTGCACGTAACCCCAATATATTCTTTGAATTCCCAGTCAGACACTGGCACTATATGGCAGTAGCAAGAAATGAGGGTATTTGTATTCCCAATATATTCTTTGAATTCCCAGTCAGACAATGGCACTGTATACCAGTAGTAAAAATTGTGGGTGCACGTAACCCCAATATATTCTTTGAATTACCAGTCAGAAACTGGCACTATATGGCAGTAGCAAGAAATGAGGGTATTTGTATTCCCAATATATTCTTTGAATTCCCAGTCAGACAATGGCACTGTATACCAGTAGTAAAAATTGTGGGTGTATATAGCCCCAATTCTATTGCTAGGGGACTTGCAGGGTATTTCTGGGGTGAAGGTGGGGGGGCACACCGTTGGAACGGGTATCGGGGTATATATCGGGTATACGGGAATACACTGACAGTGTATTCCATTCAGGATCCTGGGAAAGCTGGGTTGCGGCGATTGAGCCCGTCAGTGCCACGTTACACTGACAAGCTTCTCCCTGGAATTTAGCTCTTACAAGAGCTGTTGGTTGTCTTCTCCTTCCTATCCTAGCCTGTCCCTGCCTACCCAGAATCTAAGCCCTAGCTAGCTGGACGGAAACCTCCGTCCTCGGTGAATTGCAAGCTCAGAATGACGCGAACCTGGGCGGCGCTGTTCTTTTAAATTAGAGGTCACATGTTTTCGGCAGCCAATGGGTTTTGCCTACTTTTTTCAACGTCACCGGTGTCGTAGTTCCTGTCCCACCTACCCTGCGCTGTTATTGGAGCAAAAAAGGCGCCAGGGAAGGTGGGAGGGGAATCGAGTAATGGCGCACTTTACCACGCGGTGTTCGATTCGATTCGAACATGCCGAACAGCCTAATATCCGATCGAACATGAGTTCGATAGAACACTGTTCGCTCATCTCTAATATTTAACCAAAATTTGATCATATAGGGGCAACTCGGTGGATTCGAATTTGGCCAGGAACAACATATACAAGGAATTTTTATGTTCTCACTGTGTTAGCGTGGATTTCCTCCCATTCTACAAAGACCTACTGATAGGAAGAAAAAAAATGTGATACATTGTGATCCCTATATGGGGCTCACAATCTGCATTTAAAAAAATAAAAAAAGTTGACCATTTAAAGAGAAATGTAAGGATGGCCATCATAAGGAGTTTAGAATCTCCGTATATATTTGCTATTAAATAAAGTATTATTGTAAACCAACCTTATCAGACTAGCTAGGCAATCTCCATAATGACCGTGTGACTTTTATATTATACTAGCAATAATAATGAGAATTCTGTCTTTTACTTTCATTAGTTTGTATGAGGTTTTATCTAGACAGCATGAAGCATTCCCACATTTCCCTGAATTTCCTGCAGTGTATTTCTAAAGATAGGCAGATGTGATGGCCACAGGGTCATCTTATATAACATAGAATGTGAGCACCAAGCAAACCGAGTTCTTTAGGATTTTGTCTGCTGATTCTTTTGCATTGTTTTGGCCTGATTCCTACATACTAAATGGTACTATAATGTGGTCAACACGTTTGCACTATTATTTAGAAGCTGTCATCAATGTGAAAAGCTGTTTGATAATATGAAGTTTGCTAATGTAAAATAATAGTTCATATATATTGAGCATTTTTAATACATGCAGTAATTGGTGTTACATATAGACCCACTATGGCTTGTAGTATATGTCTCATTTACATAGGAAGCTGTAAACAGGTGCCTAGTCCATTGTCATCCCTGCACTTTGCTATCCAGACTTGCTCGTGGACCAGATTATATTATTATATAGTACCATT
The DNA here is from genome assembly GCF_031893055.1 of Leptodactylus fuscus. Classification (NCBI taxonomy): domain Eukaryota; kingdom Metazoa; phylum Chordata; class Amphibia; order Anura; family Leptodactylidae; genus Leptodactylus; species Leptodactylus fuscus. The sequence goes on along the minus strand of NC_134266.1, from coordinate 180,603,519 downwards.
CATGTACTATACTTTAATACACCTCAGTTTTTGCTGTTTGACACTGGTTTTTGCTGTTCAATGTATCTTATTTATTAGATCTATTTTTATTCTTGTCAATAATTTTTTTTTATACATATTCTAATTTTTGTGTTATCCCCACCATCTCATATCTTTTTCAGTTTATTTATTCTTTTTGTATATAGACACGCTAGATATGGGCCCATTATTTCTTACTAAGGGTTAACGTGTTTGAGGTGGTTGCCTTTCGTCCCCCCCCCCCCCCCCAAAATCCTATTGTTTGTGTTGTTTGCTATGCTTGTTTTCCAGTTTGTGTCATAGCCTGGAACCACTGGATGAGCCACTATAACCCCAAATGGTTTTCATGCATACGTTACATTGTATTGAATGGGTTTTGCAGTTTTTACACACCGTACTGCCATACCTATGTCCCATGGAAGTTATTCTAGCAACATTTTGCCTTTACTTCTTCATGGATTAAGTTTACAGGGTAATTATTAATTGTATTTTCTTAATGATTTAATTCTGTTATTTCTTGCTTTCTTTCAGATGACATCATGCACCAGGACACCTTCCCGACGTGTGCAGCAGACATTGAGGATCAGTTGAAGAAGCAGTTTGCATACCTGTCAGGTGAGAACATTAACCACATTAGAGCCGTGTTATGGCAGGTTTCATATAGAATGTGGTGTGTCTTCCTATGCATGTGTGTATGTTCCTGTGTTATAAAATCATCCATGTGGTAATTTGGTCCCTGGAAATTGCATATTTGAACATGCTTCTTTAGACTGAAAGTGACCGTGCAAGATGAATACAGCTTATACTGCATTTCTATAACAACTAAAGTGTTTCCTAGCTAAAATTTCTGGACTATTAAATGTCCATACAGGCCTGTGGCAAGCAGTAAAGATACACAATCGAAAAATATTTTATGTTCCTTGTGGCTTCTCAACAATGACACGACTACATTGGTACAGAGTTCACCAGTTCATTGCTAATTCTAATGTCATTGACAACACCGGCACTTTGCTGACCCGCTGCCCTGGCCCTGACTTGGAGATTATGTCACTGATGTCCAGATATTTACAGTGTATCCTCCAAGGCGAAAGTTTACATAATCTGGCTAATCCCCACTATGGACCTATGGACAGTGTGGGCCAGAGTACCCCAGCCTTCTGTTAATTCAGCTTGAAACTATTTTGTATGCTGGATTAACAGGTTTTCCAGATCATCGGTTACTAGATGAATTTCATTCTACAGTACAGTCCCCATGCATGTTTGGTCTGTATAGAGGTAAGTATAGAAGTAGCTGGTGTAGCACTTGAGTTCTGCTCTCTAAGATCACTGAATGAATGATTGAGTAACTAAACTTTCAAAAAATTTTGATTTTCTCAAGTGTTTCTTTAAAGAAGAGGAACCAAAATGATTGTGTGTGTGTGTGTGTGTGTGTGTGTGTGTGTGTGTGTGTGTGTGTGTGTATGGAGTTAAAATGTTACTAGACATCTAAACAACTTTTGATTTTCTGGTAAGGGCTAGTTCACACGTGAACTGCCCGCGCGGGTTTTGACACCGAGAGAGACGCGGCGAGCAAAACCCACCTGCCGCGACCATCGCGGTCGCGGCTTTCCCCTCCACTGTCGGCTCAAATGAATGAGCCGACATAGGAGGGAGCTGCCGGGCTGAGCCCGCGCGACTTCCGCCTGAAGAAAGGGCATGTCCTTTCTTTTCTCCGCTAGCGGCAGCCCGCCACTAGCGGAAAAAAAAGCCCGGTGGTCTACATAGACCATCATTGTAAAGGGGCGGATTTTGAAGCGAAATCCGCTGTAAAATCCGCCCCTTTGCCTACGTGTGAACTAGCCCTAATTGTGCAAATAATAAATTTTGTAATATACTTAACAAATTCTGGCTTCTTTTTATGAAATCCTTCACTCTCTATTCTTTCCCTTGCTTCTTTATTGCGAGTTGTATGCTACTTCTCACTGTGTACAATGTATAGGCTTGGGTTTAATGCTGGGGAAGTCAGTCAGGAACGCCCTTCGTTACAGCAGCGTCAATAGCACTGTACTGTGAGAGCAGTGAGGACCGCTTCCCCCAGTACTCATCTATGGACGCCTCTCTTTCCTCCTGATAGTACTCGTCCACAGACGAGTACTGGGGGGAGGGTGTTCCTAACCGCTCTTACAGTACAGCGCAATAGACGCTGCTGTGAGCAAGGGCATACCTGACTGACTGTCAGAAACGCCCTTCTGACGGTGAAGAGCTACTTTACCGGTACCAATAGCTGTTCACCGGGGACACAGAACGTGAAAACCGATACACTGAATTCAGCGTACTGTTGGCTTTTTAGCAGTGTATTATACCGCATGTGCCCCAGGAGGTGAAAGGTGTAAGGTCCTCTTTAAAGCCTATCTTTATAGTGTTGACATATTGTGGGTATCTGTTGTAACTTGTTCATGCATTTTACTTAAGACACAATTTTCAAGCCTTAGGGAAGAAACAATGTCAAGTTAAGTGACAAACTAAAAGTTTATCATTCCAGGTGTAACTATTGATCTTACACTAGCTGTACAAATTGTATTGAGAAATATATATACTGTGGAATGCATTTATTGCTCAGAGAAAAATATTAATTGAAAAGGCTAAAACAAAAAATAGTCTACATGAATCCAACAAAGGATTTAGTGCTACAGTCCACAGAGAGGATACATAATGGTAGCTTGGAGTGACTGGAGTACCAGAGTTTCTGTAAGTAAGACTTAACAAAGAAAAAAAACCTTAACATACTGTAGGAGGGACTGACATTTATAAAAGGAGGCTCAAGATTTTTATGGTTTGATACCATGTGACATGAACAATACATTTTTAGATTGAATATAGAGTTACATTTAAAGGGGTATGCAGGGACAAATAAAGCTTACCAGGCATTCCTTGCATTGGATAAGCTTTCTTACCAATACATGAGCAGGCCCCCTGGAGCCCCAATGATTAGACTTGCAGAGCAGTGATGGAAATCTGTGTCTGAGGCCTCCACTGCTGCTTCTCCAGTTCCCTGCAACGTCTTCGTCTCTGCTCTACCTCTGCTGCAGGTCCAAAAAGTAGACCAGAGTCCGTCACGTGACTGAGAATAGGAGGGTCAGCAGAGGAACAAACCTTCTGGTCATTCCCAGCTGTGCTCTGCAAATGTATTCATCGGGGACCCTCTTATATATTAGTGACAAAGGTTATTCAGTGCAGGATATTCACTGCTTTACTTGTTCCTGCAGAAGCACTTTAAATGATTCCTAGATATAGCTGCTGGTCCACTACTTAGGATTAGACATTAGTTCACCCTTAGGAGAACATGTCTTGCCACTGTAAGGAAAATGATAACTTACCATCAGTTACCCCATCAGTCATCATCTTGTTGGGGGTCCTATCACACAAGGTTGTCTAAACCAGCTATAGTGTTCACTCTCTATTTCATACATTTTCATTTTGCATTCTAAGTTATTGAAAAAATTCTGTATAACAAGAAACTGCATGAAAAAACAGTCTTTTAGTCAGATTCCGCAATCCTGCCTAAAATGTAGGCATCATAGAAGGTGGTTAAAAATGTGTCAAATGTTGATGATGGATTTTGCATCTAGATATCTTGGGCAATTTTTGTTTTCCGTATGTCATCTTTTGGTTAGCTTGCTTTACACCAATGTTTTACATCTAAATTTTAGTGTAGTTTGGCTCATTTTAGGCCATTCTCGCTTTCTCTAAGCATATCCCCTTCTTTTAGAGACTTTTTTTCTTGCAAATTCTGAAACCTCTGCAAGGAGTTTGTATGTTCTCCCCGTGTTTCTGTGGGGTTTCTCCGGGTACTCTGGTTTCCTTCCACACTCCAAATACATGCTGATAGGGAATGTAGATTGTGAGCCCTATATGGGACAGTGACTGACAATGTCTGTAAAAGCGCTGCAGAATATGATGGCGCTATATAAGTAAGCCAAGAAATAAATAAAAAAAAATTTAAGAACTTCATTGTTCAGGGCCATAGAAACACTTTGTAGCGCTGCAGTGTCAACACAAATTGCTTTATGCATGGGCCTTAAGAGTCAGAGCGTATTTGAGACTGTAACCCAACATATATTTTGGGTTAAGATAAATACACAAATATAATTGTACAAGCAGTGTATGTACAGTATCCAAATTGCTGCTTCAATTATCCAGCAGTTTCTGAACACACCTCTGCATTTTACACCGTAAAGCAGGATATGTGTCACTGTGTAACCAAGTCTGTCAACTTTCTCCTATTCCTGCGGTATTTTCCAGAGACAGGTGACAGATCTAGGTGTTTACCCAAGTTACAGTCAATTGGCTTTTTACTTCTGTACCTAATGCAATATACTATCTCACACACATCATGTAAATAAGGTTTCTTTTACAATTGTCTCATAAGCAGTTTACTTGAGCCTTATATACCTTATGTAGGTGATTGGTGATAAGTCTTATACATCTGTCATGTCAATTAAGATTTCAGAATCTGATTTATACTTACATATATTTGTTATAAATCATTAATATATAAAGAGAACAGTGGAATCTTACTATATATTAAAGGGTTTTTGGAAGTCAGAGACTAAAATATTGATGATCTATCTCTAGATCAATAGGGGTCCAACTTGTGGAACCCTCACATGTCAGTGCAAAACACACATGCTATATAATGTACGTTGCTGTGCATGGTTAGTAGTGAAGAGGCCATATCACTTGTCCAAATGCTGTGGCTATGTTAGTCAGCTAATCAGTAGAGGTTACGGCTTTTGGCCCCCCATTGATTTGATTCCATGATCTGTCCTTAGTATAAGTGATCAATCTTTTAGCCCCAGAAAACTCCTTTTAATAAAGCTACAGTGAAAGAATATACAGGACTGTAACTTAGGGGGCGTTCACACTACCGTCGGTGTCCGACATCTAGTGTCCGCTGCTAATGTCCGTTCAAAATCTTGTGCGGACATTAGCAGCGGACACTAGCTGTGTCTGTGACATTTTGCATTGATTTAAATGGACATCGGGTGCGTTCTTTTACTGTCCGTGGGTGTCCTTAAGTGTCCGTTCCCAAAGATGTCTGACTTTTCAAGCGGACAGCACCTACTTGTTGGGTTATGCTATCCGCTTGAAAAGTCGGACATCTTTGGGAACAGACAGTTAAGGACAGACACGGACTGTAAAAGAACGCACCCGATCTCCATTTAAATCAATGCAAAATGTCACAGACACAGCTAGTGTCCGCTGCTAATGTCCATGCAAGATTTTGAACAGACATTACCAGCGGACACTAGCTGTCGGCCACCGACGGTAGTGTGAACACCCCCTTAACGATAGTACATATATACATAGTGCAGGGCACGGTCATAAACTCCAGTAGTATCCTCATCACCTTCCTTCACCTTACATACTTTGTACACTTTCTACAAATACAGTACATTAATGTATTGAATCTACTTCACACTCCCCTGGGTCCATGGCTTATACTAAACTGTGGCATGGTTTTCTTCACCAGCACATTGAGGGAAGGATCTACATTAAATGTATATTACCATGTGGCTCAACTAGTAGTATCCTTCACTGTAGAACATGTGTATTGTATACGACTTTTAACCATCCCTTCAACACAGCCACTGGATATCTATCTATTGCAGAAAAAAATTGCAGCTCTTCCAGGGAATACATTCCCTCCTTATACATGGTTGCTTGGGAATGATTCAATTTTTATCTTCTCTTCATTTCCCAGGACCCTGAACCAAGATCTTAAAAAGGACCTTACACCACCGTCAGCAATCCCAGTGCTTTGTATCCTTTAATAGGTGCTGCTCCACTGATTCATTTGGAATTTTCTCTGTAGCCCACACCATTCCCACACACAAGGCGGTTAGTTTTTGTGCTTGATATGACATTTAGGCTTTGTGCTGTCAAGTGGGCAGTCTCAGGCAGGAGCAAGCAAGGGGCGTTCAAAAATGACCTTTGATTGGAGCTCCGAATCGTGCCCCCTTGCTTGCTCTTGCTTGTCACCGTCCTCCTGAAAGCACACAGCCTAAATGGCATTTCAGACACCAATAGTATCAGCATTGAATGGTGGGGCTACAGAAATAATTCAACTGTGCTAGAATCGGTGGAGCAACAGCTAGTAAAAGATACAAAGAATTGGAGTTTGTAGAAGTGGTGAAATGTCCTCTAAGTATTCCTTGCATCCACACTGTATTGGATCATCAAGCTGCTGATCTGTATATCAATTTTGTGTATATACAGTACATATATAACCATTCTTAAATGTAATTCACAGCACTGCCTATGTATTTATCCATGGAGCATTATGACTTAAACAACTGAAGTAATATGTTCATGTGCACAACTCCTAAATGAAATCCTTGTTTCCTTTGAATTCAGAGGCCGCAGCATTTTTTCCTTTAAGTACTATACAGTTGGTTCCTCATGTCGAGTCATTTTATATCTAAGACAATATTGACACATGATGCTGTTTTTTCCTATATTGATTTTTTTGTATTCACACGAGAGATGTTTGAGCTGCCTCTGTTCGCGCCAAGATCAAATGGACTGTAAGGTAGTCACTGATCACTTTATTTCCCTGACATAAAAGGTTTTAAAGGTTTTAACTGGTGATGAGGCATAACTTCACTGTGACCCTGGAAAATTCTCACGTTACTGTAGTTGATAAAATATCCTGCTCCTGCCATGTCACGCAGTAGTCTGTCCAGAAACGGGGGGCACTAAGAAAAATTACAAATACGCTGGAATTAGTGGAGCTGCGTTTATAAACAGATATTAAGATTTGGAGTGGGTAGTGGTGGTGTGAAGTCTTTTCTAAAGGGAGTTTGTCAGGACCGAAATGCTTCCCAATGCAATAGCAATGCCATGTAGGGCATCATTAATAGGAGCAGAAATGCAGCTATGCAGAGTAAAATTATCCAGCAAGTACAGTGAGCGCAGTCCCACAATGCAAGATTTATATGCAAACAGTCCTGACAGCTCCAGAAGCTGCACTTGCCAATCACGACTAAACTGGAAGCATTGGGACAATATTCAAGAGGAGAGCCGTGGCATTTGTGGACTCTAGTCTGCCCGTTTGACTTACAGGATAATTTGCATATACATTAAAACATTTTATTCTCTGCATAGGAGCATCACTTGACAAAAAAAAGTCTGTTATTCCATTAATGATCCCTGCATGACGCTGGTATTGGTTTGGGAATTATTTTAGTCTCTACAGACTCCCTTTGCTGTAGTCTATACGTTCTCTGCCTTAAAAATTGGTCACTGCATGTTGAAGGCTGATCAACATAGATCCATGTTAGAGTAGCATTAGCTGCACAGCTTTAAGTCCTGAGGTGCCCTCTAGTGTCTACTGATAACAATATTATAAGGATGTTATATTCTTTTGTGAGTCCAGTAATGGCTGCATTATAATATTTATAATCCTAGCAATTCTTAGCATTGAAACAAGATATGGCGGCTCTAACCTATAAAATTAGAATAATTATGATGTTAATGTGTTGTTTATTTCACAATTCTCATTTCTGTAGGTAGAAACAATAATGATGTTTCCAGATTACTGAATTCCAGAGATATTTACAGAATATTGAACTAAAATGCTCTATATTTGTAGGAGGAAGAGGTGAAAATGGCTGTCCTGTCATCACGTTTCCTGAATACCCAGCATTCAGTGAGATCCCAGAATCTGAGTTCCAGAATGTCCTGACGTATTTAACAAGTGTTCCCAGGTACGAGAAATTTGCTTTCACGTATAAGGTATCTACCGTGACATAATGCGTTATGGATATATACTCACTGACATATACAAACAAGACGCCAAGAAGGAGTTATTGGAATGGAATGAAAATGTATATTTGTTAATGCTTTGATGATCTATGTAAGTGATTACAATATTAGAGCGACTGGATAAGTTTAATGGGGAGTGTCTAGTACCCTGTATGGCTACCTCTAGCCTGGAAAGAAGATGCAATCTGGAGGCATACAGGTTTCATAGGGTACCTTTCAACATATTTGCCCACAGGTGCCGCAGCTGGGCCTGTAGATTCTGCACACTCATAAAGCTGGTCCCATAAATTTATGATTGGTGAAAAATCTGGCGACCAGGATTTGGGTGTTTGTCAAAAAAACTGTGGGAGCAGTTTGTGCTTGTACGTTAGTCAAATTCTCATCTCTACCGGTGGTCTGTCTGGACTGGCCCGAGCCTGTTCATTGTGTGCGTGCCCTCACATAACCACTGCTTCCTACATCTCCTGACAGCTAGGTCTGAATGGCCTAGATGGTGGAAAATTCATTGATATGACCATTCTGCTTGTCACAGTTCAGTGATACAACCTCTCTCAATGGCTGCCAGCTTGGCAGAATGTCTTCATAGACAATTTTGGAATAAAAATCCAGTTTGTCAGTGAATGCACCTGCAGGTTATACTGATGTTTAGAGGGGTTATCCAGGAAATACAGATTCACATACATCACCTGTAATGTTCTGGTTGTTTTCCTGAGGCTGCTGATTGACCTCAGCGTCATGTGCGGCCTGGGACACAGGAGCGCCGGGGAAAGGTGATTGTGGGCTTTTTTTTTTTTTTTTCTCCATCCCCGGGCTCCTGGTCGAAATCTGTATTTTTTGGACAAACCCTGTCACTTGACACGTAACACGTAAACAACATAGAATGTAAATTGGATTATGGTAAATTATCACACAGAAAATCAAGTTAAACTTTGCTACATTTATATTATGATTCACCTGCAGTGTGTGTACAACTTCCTATATTGCAGTCAGTATTACAGTCTAGGTTATTTTAGGCACAGGTTATTTGGCTGGGCGTGGGGTGGCTGAACATCGGAAAACAAATGAATATTTACAGACGATAAAGAGCCAAACCAGAACAAATACAGTACAGCAGCTGAATTGTCATCACAGCCATGTAACACTACACCTTCCACTTTTCTTGGGAACAATTATTATGTATCCTTGTTCTCAAGATGATTAATAGATCCAGGACACAATGCTTACATTTAGCAGCACATTATTACCTACACATTCTCCATGGGGCTAATGTCCATTTACAATGTGTGCTTCAGTGATGTCTCTGGATAGAACACTACTATGTACCATGCTTCACCATTTTGCTTGCAATTTATGGTAATGAATAAGCACCTCATTTTCTTTGACAGGGCTGGGATCAAGGTTAGGTGGCACATGTTAGGAGAGCAATGACTGGGCAAGTATGAAATGAGAAAAGCATAATCAATGCCCTGCCTTTAAATTTCTTTATATACCCAAATGGACATATAGACAGTTTCTTTATATTGGCTAATGTTGTAGGTGTCATGGTACAGTTGCAGCAACCCAGTGGTAGAGAACGGAGAGTGTGGAATAAGACAGCACGGGCTGTGCTGCCTGCTAGGCCTGGTACACTACTCATACACCCCGGGCCCTCCACGAGATTGTGCAGAAAAGGGGGTCCTGCAATTCTACCTGTTTGATGCAGTAGTGTTCTTGTCTTCCTCCGGGGCACTCCTTATTGGAGAGGGGACCTCTCAGTACTGAGCCATGTGGATGTTGATCAGGAGATGTCCAGTTAGTGATGCAGGCAACGACTCAGGAGTCCAGCAGTTGTACTGTAGGGTAAACCAATTAACTTTTATTGAACAACACCAACAGATGCTCCAGCAGCTTTGCAAGATGGGTACGGCATACAGTTCAATGCACAATGTCCAAGACTTAAGTGTTTAGCCACAGCAATATAGACACTGTAGTACTTGACGTACTTTTGTCCTCTCCTCCTCTCGTACCACTGCCTAACTCAGCAGAAAGGGGACAGTAGCGGGGCTATAAGTACTGAAATGGAATACTTTGGTAAGATACCTCTGTAGCTCCTATTGGCATGGACACAAGTGTCTCTTGGGAACCCCAAAGTTCTCTCACTAACTCCGAACAGCCTCCAGTTGTACCTTGGAATAAGATGGCTGATTCTAGAACGCTGCTCTCTGCAACTGGACTGATTCTGGGATAGACCTTGACTCAACTGAACTTCTAGCCCTCTGGCTCTCCAAACCTCTAAGCTTCTGAACCACTGGACTAACTTTGCTAAAGCTACTGGAGAATATAAACCCTTTCCTAAAACCCCACCCAGTGGCCTGTGATTGGTTATGAGGAAGTATGCATCATTCAAACAGCAAAAGGTGCAAAGATAAGTGCGTATGTACTGTAAAATGGCAGACATATTGCTTCCACCATGAACACACATACAGACAAGACAAACAAGACAACCCTGGGGAACATGTAACAAACACAAAACCTATAGCACCTCACTCTGGGATGCTGCACAGTGTACAGTTCATTGTAGTCCAGTGGTGAGCAAAAGGTCTTGTTCACAGGGGAAAGAACTTCCATTGTTAATGGATTCCTCTTCTTCAGGTACAACATCAGTAGAAAGAAATAGAAAGTATGTATAATAAATAAGAATTCTAGGGGTATCTGGGGAGGGGAGGTATAGGCACTCCATAGGATGTTTTTCTGGATATTCAAAAAGTTGTCCACTGCCAGGACAACACTTCCTTTTCAAGCATTTCATAACTATCAAACACCATTTCTGGCAGTATATTTTAATAACAGATTTCTTCTTTCCGTGAAAAAAACCAAAACAATCAAAGACAGAAACACAATATAAACATCAAAGTTATTTTGTGTGCCAGCTATAAACAAACCACCGAAAAAATAACACACAAAATCCGTAAGAAAATATAAATTTTTATTTAAACATTAGAAATAAAATATCTAAATAAAAAAGAATTTAAGTGGTGAAAGCTCACATAACTTAGAAAAGTGCTGAGACTGTAGTGTATCAAAGCTATTGCTTAGTATACCAACCAATAATACCAAACAATATTAACTACATAAAAGCTGTACTAAGCACATACAGACGATATTAATGCAAGTATGGAACAAATAGACATCATATATTAGCACATACAGACCACAGCTGCCTGCTCCAAAGCACGTTTTGCTCATACTCTTCATCTGGCACTTTAACTATGGCAAGGGGGTCTCTGCAGTTAAAAAGTTAAAGTTGAAAAGAATTTAATAAAAAATTTTTTAGGAAACTATGCAAATTTAAATCACTCCCTTTCCCTAGGTCATAAATGATAGATACAAATTTGGAGTTCCCATGCCCATACTATGAAAATCTAAAAAAAAAAAAAAAAAAAAAAAAGTTACAAGTGTCAAAATATGACAACTAAGGCCCGGTTCACATCTGTGTTCAGGTCATTCCGTTCCCCTAGCCACATGAAGTAGGCGGAAAGCCGCCTTTTCTCTCCATATTTTTTGTGCAGAAACCATACAGACCCCATTATAGTCTATGGGGTCCACGAGTTTCCTAAGGTAATCGCTTTTTTGTGCAGATAGGTTTCCGTTCGGAGGGTTCCAAGCAGACTTCCCGAACACAGATATGAACTGGGCCTAAAATTATTTTTTGCATTTTTCAAAGCTTTGGATTTTTGTAAAAGTATAACACAAACTATATGAATTTGGTATTGCAGTGATCATGTCAACCTAAACAATATAAGAAACATGTTATTTTTACTGCACCCTGAGCACCGTAAAAATGAAACCCTAAAGTCACTATTTATACATGGAAGACCATTTTAGTAATTGTTTCCAAGCTTAAAGGGGCTCTATCAGTAAAATTATGCTGTATGAGCCCCACATATGCGTGAATAGCCTTTAAAAAGGCTATTCAGGCACCACAAATGTTGTTATAAATAAAACCATGGGGGAGGGAGGTGTAAAATAACATTTGCGGTGCCTGAATAGCCTTTTTAAAGGCTATTCACGCATATGTGGGGCTCATACAGCATAATTTTGCTGATAGAGCCCCTTTAAAGGGTTATCCAGCTTCCAAATATTATCTGCAAATACATCCACAGTAGTGCTAAATACTCACTGTTCCCATGTGCAGTCTTTGCTGAGCTTTATTTTACTTGCTGCTCCTTCACTGTTATTTACATGCAGTGAATTTGAGGACAAACCTCATTTATCACAATTCATCTGCCTGCTCTCACTCTTTATACCCCTTCCCAGGGGTGAACCTGCTCCTTTCACCGCCCGAGCGAAGTACAGAAAGCCGCCCCCCCTGCCTGCCGGGAGGAGGGGGCATGGCTTAGCGGAGGGGGCGTGGCACCTCTAAAGGGGCGGGGCTTAGCGTCGTTCGCCGGCAGAGAGCAGGCCCGGAGACTGCCTGCGCTCTGCCTGAGCGTGAGGGGAGGCTGCTGGAGCAGCGCTGCTCCAGTCGCCTCCCCAAACCACCGCTCCGTGCTAAGTCAGTCCAGGACAGCTTGTCATGGACTGGCTTAGGTTAGCAAAAATGCCGCCCTCCCTGAGGCCCTGGCATAGTGCCGCCTGAAGCGCTCGCTTCAGGTCGCCTCATGGGAGGTGCGGCACTGCCCCTTCCTCCTACACTCTCCCCTTCAATGAAATCACAGGTAATAAATCACTATCACATCTAAGGTCACAATGTTTCATATGTAAGCTCACTCCCCCCTTCCCTCCTGTGTATAGCAAACACAGCGAGTGAGAGCAGGCAGATGAATCATGGGAAATGTAGTTTGTCCACAGATTCATTGCATGTAAATAAGAGTGATACAAGGGGCAGCAAGTAAAATAAAGCCAAACAAAGACTGCACAAAGGAACAGTGAGTATTCAGCACTGCTGTGGATGTATTTGCAGATAATATTTCGAAGATAACCCTTTTCAATAGCGATCTATTAGCATTATTATGCGTACAAATAATTTATTTCCTTTACTGTAACCTTCACACTCCATTTTGTCCAAGAAATACTCCTCAAACATAAGGAGTATTTTTACTCGTCCAGAAATAAATGTAATATATAGAGATGAGCGAGTACTGTTCGAATCAGTCGATCTGAACAGCACGCACGCATTGAAATGAATGGAAGCACCTGGTACTTCCGCTTTGACGCCGGCCGCTTAACCCCCCGCGTGCCGGCTACGTCCATTCATTTCAATGCGTGCGTGCTGTTCGGATCGGCTGATCCGAACAGTACTCGCTCATCTCTAGTAATATAAAAAAAAAAAAAAAACCTTGAGTCTTCAGTAGATGATACCTTTTTTTAATGGCTAACTCATAATGATGACAGATTATAACGTTTCGAAGCTCCCGGCTTCTTCAGATATAACTAAAAACAATTTCTGAAGGCTGCATATTTATATATAACAGGACACATAGGGATAGAATTTTAGGAGGGGAGGGAAGGGGGAAGAGGCTTATTGGTATATACATGTAAACAGTTCCCAGGTTCATATCTTTATGGCTGTCTAAGTTCAGTGATTTCTGTAGGATGACATGAACCCATGTGAAAGATCCATTCTATTCTCCAGAGTGTTAAATAGGGTCATGCACTTGTACTCATAAATCCGTCTGTTTCCTTGATTTAAAATTCCCTCTTAAAATCAAAATTTTCAAGTCATTGGTGATATTATGATCTCCATTGCAGAAATGTTTTGACACAGGAAGGTCCAGTCTTTGTTCTCTAATCGTATGGCAATGTGCGTTCAGAAATAAATGTAGTGTGACTTATGGCCCCACATTTACTATTGTGATTACAACCAGACACTGGAGTAACATGGCATATCTTTGGCACTGTGTAGCACATCTGGGTACATCTAGTTTGGGCTAAAAAAAATTTTGACTTTCTAGACGTGGGTTCACAGGAAAAAGGGGAAGTGGCTTAAATGCAACACAATATGCTAAAGATGTGACAGGATTGTGACATAACATTCTAGCTGAGAGCAAAGCAAGCTAAACAACAGTAAAAATGTCGACTAAGCCAAATGTTTCATCTAGCATCAGTCACTATGATAAATCTGGTGACTTTTCAGCCCACCTTTCTAAATTTACACTGTCTAACTATTAGTAAATCTAGGCTAATGACTAATGCAGATGGATAACCCTATATCTTCATCCATTCCCATTCACTGTAATGTAAAATAACATGACAGGTGCTTGCTTCCATCTTGTCTGGAAGTCCTGCAGGTAGGATTTTTCTTCTATTTGAAAAGTAAACCCACAAGTTGGAAGCAAGTATCTGTTTTATTGTTTACATTACAGTGAATGGAAATGGATTCAGATGGAGGGTTCTCTATCTGCATCAGTCAAGTCAGTCTGTTGCTCTGATCCCGTGACAGATCTCAACAACAGACTGTAATGATGGCAATGTGAACCTATCCCAACACAAATGCTGCCAGAAAATTAAAATCTTTGAAAGCTCTTGTACACGTTAAATGATGATGATCAATTTGACATCCCTCATGCTGTACTCTTGGGACGAACATGCTAAAACATTATCTAAAACCTCTGCCATCAAAAGCACTTTATTATTTTCCATGAATATATTGACTGGCATCATTGCTGCTGCTGTTGAGCCAGCAAAGATATTCTGTTGTGAAACCTCTTAGTGTTTTACATACTTATGTGTGAAGACCTTACAGATGGCAAAATACAGAATGCAATGATACTCACAGCTTCAGTCTTGGACACAGTCCATGGAAGACTTTTATCTTAAGGAAAATCATGGTATAAAGAAGTGAAAATAGCTATAGAAGAGAAGGACTCTTATTTCTTGACTATGTGTGTTGTACTGTTATGGCCATGCTGCCAATGGGGCTGTGCTTCTTTGGCTCCAGTTCATATGTATTTTTAGCTGTTTCATAAAAATATTATCCATAGGGATGATGGAGAGGATGGGAGTAGTAGTGATAAGTATGTCACCGGATAGGCCCAGTACCCTCAACTGATCTCATCCAGCACTCCTCCTAGGCCAGACACCGACGAGGGGGCCCTGAATGCTACCGGATGGTGGTGGTAATGGTTCCTTCAGGGTATTTCCAGTTGGAGAGGGGTGCTCTCTTACCTTGAACTGTATAATGGTGTTTGGAACGGCCTTGATGGTAATCGCAGGAACAACTCAGGAGGCAGGAATGTTATGAAATAGGATAACTTTACTGTAGCAAACTATAAAACTATGAGAAGGTGCAGCTTCCCGATGGGGGTAGTAGTCTCCCGACTAACTTCACCTAGACTTGGGAATGAGAAATGCCCAGACCGAATGGTAGAGGAATGCCTTGTAGATGGTTCTGAAGGCTGGCAGCAAGGAAGTCCCTTGGGTCCAGATACCTTATGAGGTGGGTCCCAAAATACAGTTTCTAGCAAATTGGACTTCTCCTGGCACAAGATCTGTACAGCAGACAGACTGATGGTACCTGTCTCTGATGGGCTGTATATCTACTCTCCCTCAGGGGCTGCTAGGAACTGCAGGGCATAGGGTCACACTGCCAAATCCCAGTGTAGTAACTAAGGTCCTAATGGTCCAATAGAGAACTTTATCTCCCAAACCCCTCCCAATGGCCTGTGATTGGCTAGGGCTGAACAAATTGGCCAGCAGTAGGGTAAACCATGAGGAAAACACATAAGGGAAGCTGCAGAACATAAATTCATATAATATACACCTATAACACAACCAGAGGCATATAAAATAAAGACTGTATAAAGAGTGACACTCTGGGATGCTGTACATGTACCTTCTGCTTTAAATGTCTAGTTATGAGAAGGCCATGTTAGGCCTTATTCAAGGATCTGATCTTTTCACGGACAACATACATATCCATGAGTTTCAATGTATTTATTCAAACACCTGTTTGATTGATTTATTTATTTATTTTTTTTCATAAGTATGAAGATCAATACAAATCTATGGGACCGTGAAGAAAAACAGATGGTATTTGTTTGTCATCTGTTTTTCACGGACCTAGAGACATTGAAAACTACAGGAAATGTTAAAAGAAAAAAAAAAAGTTGATCTGTTTTTCATGCATGTATAAAATGGACAACCATGTACAGAACACAACCCACAAATAAGCTGGACAGAGAATGAATTCATATAGCGAAGTACTCATGACTGTTAAAATGCTGCCCTCCTGTGGTCAAGCAAGGGTAGGGCCTTAGGGAAAATTCTATAGTGTAATATTTGTTCAGTTCTTCAGCATATTTTAACTCGGATATATTTATTACTGGAGAAGGTAGTTTTCATATGCTATTTCTGCTGTTACTGATTTCTAGAGCAGTATGATTCAGGGATGAAAAGGGATCCATCACCCAATGTAATCCACTGTGTAGTTTTGGTGTAATCGACTGCAATGAGCATCTGATCTCTGGGGCTGCTGGTTTTCCACTGATCTGATTTTGGTGACCTATCCTAAGAAGGGGACATATCTAAAGCCTGGACATTTCCTTTAAGGAAGTCCCATTGTTCCTGGGAACTATGTTTGTTCAATACTGGGCTGATACATTGACTCACATTAGTACCAGAGACCCAAAGTATTTGGTCTCAGTAGTAAGCGCTCATATGTATGGTAAGAACATCCAGACTCCATGCAGATGTCCACACGCATATCCACAGCTAGAAGGCACAACGTCTAATGACTGAGCTGCTCTGTATATTGGCTTGATATTAAACTGTTTTTCTGAGATATTGATGACCTATCCATAGTATCTTACTGGTGAGTGTCTGACACCTCATCCCTACAGAAGAGCTTCTTGAAGCAGCATCATGTTCATTCATAATGTGGCCTCTTTGCAGCTCATTCCCATTTATGTGAGTGGGCTGGGTTGCACTACTGGGTACAGCCCATAAGCAGTGGACAGTGCTGTGCTTTGCATTCAGTGAAGAGGCCAAAGCACTCACCTAAACACTTTAGTCTCTTCAAACATCTGACCTGTGGGGGTCCCGGGAACTGGATCCTGACCAGACACTGACCTATCCTTAGGATACTTAAGGTCATTAATCTGTAAGGCGCTGTGGAATATGTTAGCTCTATACAAGCACTAGTAATAAATAAAGAAGTGTTTTTCAATTTCTGGTGCCTGCGTGAGTGTTATAGTCTGTATATTTCCTATATGTCCCTGCCTCAGCACTGAATAACATTTTTGGTGTATTCTAGTAGTATATGAGTAGGATATATGATGACTGTGATTATTATTGGAGATGTAAGTGTGTACGTATACTAAAATGCCCACACTGCGTTTGTGTAAAGTGGCATTGAAAGGGTATGTGAGCGGTGGCTTGGGCTGCAGCAGTGTGTCATGATGTATAATGGAGTGTCCCTTTGAATTCTCGCTGCAGGCATTCTAGTCTTCCACTTGTTGAGATCACATGTGACAGCTCTTGCTGCAGAGAGACAATATCCCCAGCAACTCTGGAAGCGAAGACTTTAATAGAAACATTACCCTGCAGGGACCAGACCACTAGAATCCAGTCACAGAATCTTTATTTTTGGTAGCCATTGGACATTAGGACTAGTTTCATCATTTCAATTGTTGTGCCTTTACAGCAGCTCTGTAGACCAGCAAATATATTGTCAAGGCCTGTTTATTGTCATTTGCTCATAGATACCGGTACATTGCAATTGGTGTTGTTGGGGTTTCATACAGTTACGGGCCATTAGGATAGGATTAACAGAAATACAAGGATGTTAGCAATGAGTGTACCATCTTTGTCATAATTCACCTGTAAGGCCCAGTAATGAATATTGGTGCATATAGGCCAGTATGGATGTTGTCTATAATAATATTAGCACTGCAGTGGATGGGAGATATGTCTACCCATTGAAAAGAGAGTACTATGGAGATTAGGATTCGAGTTGAAAGATCACCAGACACAAAAGATCAACCATATCATTATTATAGATCTTGAGAATGCGCCACTGACCAATGTACATTTATATTTGTGTATTACCTGTAATGAAGCACTGAAAATAAAGATTTGTTGCATATGTGTAATATGGAGCTCCAGTGCCTACGTGCAATAACTGTAACAGACCCCCACTTACCTTGTGCTATCTATGATACTAGTGTCCATTTATGTTGCGGAGAGTCCTTTGGGGCTGCTCAAGCTCTGGGGTCATGGTGGCAATTACTTTGTCTGCATCCCCTATAGCTACATCCCTGATTTGTGGCTTTATTTACTGGTGACTGGCATGGAATTTATTTTTCCAGGATTATTTCTGCTTATTGTTTGTCCTTATACACGGAGAACC
The DNA here is from genome assembly GCF_031893055.1 of Leptodactylus fuscus. NCBI lineage: Eukaryota > Metazoa > Chordata > Amphibia > Anura > Leptodactylidae > Leptodactylus > Leptodactylus fuscus. The sequence continues at coordinate 180,585,368 of NC_134266.1, read as the reverse complement.
ATTTGCTTAACAGTATTGTGGTACTCCTAGTCTCAGCAGAGGTAATGTTCTTATGGTTACTGAAATCGTTTACATGATATTCTTTTGAGAATAGTAGAAGCTATTAAGGGTACATTGACTATTTTATGTAGGCTTCCCTCCCTTAACTGCTTCAGTGTTTTTATTCGGGTGAGACCTCTTAAGTTCCATAATAGTGTTTTCAACTGCATTACACAACTTCTTTCTATAGTTACCTAAACTTGAGCTATTGCTTTGCAATTAAAAGGCTCATCTATTCCTTCTACAAGTTTGACCCATCCATCAGCATGTTGCAACAGAAACCTAGTTTCATCCGACAAGGTGATGTTTTTTTTTCCTCTAGCTTTGCAGTTATCCAATTTTTCACTGTTGCCCACTGAAGTTACAACTTTCTGTATTTAAAGGGGCTCTATCACTGGGAAAAGTCATTTTTATCTAAACACATGCTTGCATAGGCTTTAGAAAGTCTATTCCACACTTACCTTTTGTATGTAGATTGCCTCAGTGGTTTCTGAATAAGTCCGTTTTTATCCATATGCTAATGAGCTTCCAGCCAGCTCAGGAAGTTCCCAGCAGCCTCCTCTCTCCTATTATCTTCTACCGTGTTTTCCCCGAAAGTATGACACCCCCTGAAAGTAAGGCATGCGGGGGTTTCAGTTGAATTGCCTAATATAAGGCATCCCGCCAGAAAAAAAAGGCATGCCCGGCAGTGGTGTGCGGGGTTTCGGGGGCGGGGCTCAGCGGATCTTTCGTGGGCGGGGTTTAGCAAGCTCCACTTCACTGACACAGCAGCCGTGCTCTGTGTGCACAGCAAAGCCGGCTGCTGCCTCTGCTATTGTAGGATGAGCTCTCCCAGCTCATCCCAGAGGCAGAGACAGCAGCTGCCATACAGAAGAGGCAGCAGCCGGCTTTCCTGTGCACACCGAGCACAGAGCACGGCTGCTGTGTCAGTGAAGTGGAGCTTGCAAAGCTCCGATAAGCCCCGCCCCCCCGAAGCCTATCTAAGCCCCGCTCACCACTTCCAGGACGAAGAGCAGCACCAGCGCTGCTAGGAAGAAGGGAAAGGGTAATTATGATACCTTCTCCCCCTCCCCTACACTACCTACAACCGGCAGTCATGCTGACACTCCACTAAGGAAGTGCCGGCATGACTGCCGGTTGTAATAAGGCACCCCCCGAAAATAAGACAGGTCCTATATTTAGAGTGACAATTTAATATAAGACACTGTCTTATTTTCGGGGAAACACGGTATGTGTGAAGCAAACAGGAGGCTGAGTCATCATCATCAGCAGCAGCAGCAGTCTCCCATAGAAAACAATAGGAGAGGTGTGCACGATCTATCGTGCACCAGTCTAATTAGCATATGAATAAAAACTGACTTATTCAGGAACCACAGAGGCAATCTATATGCTAAAGGTAGGTGTGGAATAGACTTTCTAAAGGTTATGCAAAGGTGTGATTAGTTAAAAATGACTTTTCCTAGTGATAGAGCCCCTTTAACAACAGAATGAGGCACAGTCAAGGGTTCTTGACTGGCTGAAGCCAGTATTTTAGAAACACCAACTTAGTGAGATTTCTTCATGGGAAAAAAGAGAGCACAATATCAGTAGTGTCGCATGTATGTGGTGCTAACTATAGGATTCTCCAACCCAGTAACATCAATGAAAGCGCAACCGTGACAAAGCACTTGTTTGTAGATGCAATTCTGGAATCCAGTTTATTCATTGGTATTGTTACATATCTTGAAGCATATAGGTAAATTGATTTTACATCATACAATAAGCCACAGGCCACAGCCACTTGACACCACTTCAAAAAGTCTCCACATAAACTTTAACAGATCTGGTTTGAGAAAGGTCAATGATAACCAAAACATCACCGATTATCTCTCAGATCTGGAAAGATCATTGAAGACTTTTATATTTGGTTGCTGTGGTTTATTGTATGTTGTATAATCATGTTACCTATATGCTTCAAGGTACATAACAATACCACTGAATAAACTGGATTTCTGAATTGCACCAACAAATTAGTGTGTGATTTCTCTTCCATTGATGCTGCTGTTGGACAACCCTACCATGAGCACCACGTACATGAGTGTGTGCAATACTGCTAATCTTTTTCTTTCCTTAGACAGCAGTGTCACTAACCTGTCATGTGTTAAGGAACTATTTTGTTTTTCCTTATTCACAGCATTGTTGGTATAGTATTGATATTGTTGCTTGAGAAAACCCTACAGTTTCTGAAATGCTGTATTCAGCTAGTCAAGTACCATTGACCGTGCCTCATTCTAAGTCACACAGATGACTCAATTCTAATGTGCATTTCACACCAAAAATTATCCATGGAAACTTGCTCACTTTGTTCTATGCAGCACTCCAGGGTCACGTGTCTAATTTCTATACATCAGAGCGACAATTGGTCATGCACAGGTGTCTCTAATAAAGTAGCCATTCACTGTATTAATGTAGTATTACCACACACTGGTATGCAGATGAAATGAATAAGCAACTTTATTTTGCTATTTCTTCCTAAGTGGGTGCCACTTTTTCAGTAGCTCTAATACCCTGTGTGCCCTAATAAAGTAGAAGTATAGGGGATGAATTCAGTGGAACAAACCTTTTAATGTTGTTAATTTATTGACCACTGAAATATATTTATTTTTCTTGTAGAAAAGAGCTGCTTCCATTGTCAACCATACTGATTCTCTTATAAGCTTTCATGAGATAGATAGAATTTTTTTTCTTTTTTTTTTTCAAACTGGTCATCCACACCAATAAGGATCCCTTTTGGGCAGTGGGTCATTGTAAGAGAATCTCCATAATTCTCACGGTGCTTGAAGGAATCTGTACAGTGTAAAAATGATGGGTAGGTAGGACCTTAATGAATGACATGGACAAATTGCCACTTTTTTGTACTCGTTGGCCACTGCTACGTTTAGACTCCTTGTGTAACTGGGTAAGAACAGGAGACTGGGTCCAGCCATATGGCAACTATTGAAGGTCTCGGCGGGGTCTAAAACTAATCATCCAGTGGACAAATGAGAAATGCTATTGAGGTATTGATTTTCTGAAATTTCCCCATTGTGGGACTATTAAAGGAATATCTTATCTTATCTTTCAGTAAGGGAAGATATTGCATAGGTATTTTCCCCTGCTACTTACTGTATAAGATAACTCACTATAGCATTCTACCTGGGACATATCTCCTAGACTCCTTGTTGGTAGATTTTACTTGGGATTATTGGTGCTATTTTTTTCCCCCCAAATCAAAGCATCAGGTGATTGTTCATTTTAAGTTGTGGTCTCTTACTAGGTAGGATAGTCCATCAAATGGATACTAATGTAATGTATTCCCCATTAACCCCTTCTTGTATTTAGGCGTTAAAACAAATCCCCAAATAATAACCGGCACTCACATAGTGTGCTGGTTATTAGCTATTCTTGTCAGTCTTTAAGCTTTTGCCTTTTCATTCTTGCAAGCTGCTGCGATTGGCCCCAACCCCCAGTCAGATGCTGGCACTGCACAATTTCCCAGCTCCTGAATCCACGAATGGAAGCAGCTAGCTATATGTCCATTTATACTCTGTATCTAGAGCATATGCAGCTAAACAGAGCAGAAAGGAGAAAAAACAAAGGTCATTTCACCCGGCAGCAATGATGGGGCTTTTCATCAGAGATGAGCATCTCCTTGCTAACCAAATGTGTTACGCTGCGGTGACTAAGGAGGAAGCACTAGCATGTAAATAGATTGACGGCTGCTTAAACAAGGTGGAATCTGAGGAGCTGGCTGCTGGATTGTGTGGCCTGTTTAATCAATGCAGCTGTATGGATATGCAACACTGGCTTTTAAGGATGAAAGGTGGCTCTTCTGTAAGACTATTTGCCGCTGCAGTCAGGAGAAAATTTAAAAGCTTGCAGGCTGCAGCAGATTGAGCCAAGATGGAATAACCGACATTACATGGGTCGCATGACACCTCTTATGTGGACCCTGTATGGGAAGGTGACATTGATTCTGGGCAACACTGTATGCTTGCTTTTCATTTTAAATATCTGGTTTGGCTAAGTGAAGAAAGGGTTAAAAAACTGCACCATAGTGAGGAGGCAGCATCTGCACGTGGAATAATAATAACTGCAGCTTCTCCCTGTTCCTGTTTTTGCACCTTAGTTTTCAAGATGCCGGAATTGGCTTCATTTTAGTTATCGACAGAAGACTGGACAAATGGACGTCTGTAAAAGCATCGATACTGAGGATTGCAGTAAGTCTATTTTTTTTTTAGCAAATGTCCACATTGTTGTCCTTTTTGTAGGGCATCGTATGACATCTAAGTTTCCCATACTGTATGTATCTGAATATAGTCACAATCGGGTACTGACATTATACAGTTCCTACAGTATGGTGTCATCATTCTGAAGTCTTAGAGGCCGGCAGTGCTGTAACACCCATGTGGTGTCCTATTCATGCAAATCAAAATGACTTTTCATCTATTTTGGGCATGATTTCTTTAAAAACAAGGATCTAGAAGATACATCGTTACAAGGGGCCACACGGTGGCTCAGTGGTTAGCACTGCAGCCTTGCAGCGCTGGAGTCCTGGTGTTCAAATCCCGCCAAGGGCATAAAACCATCTGCAAGGAGTTTGTATGTTCTCCCCGTGTTTGCATGGATTTCCATCCCATATTCCAAAAAAAAGACATACTGATAGGGAAAAATGTACATTGTGACCTCTATGTGGGGCTCACAAACTACATTAAAAAAAAAAAGATACATCGTTACATGAAATAAGAAGGAATAAAAAGTCAGAGCGACTTAAGTGGAGCAGGATAGCAGTAAAATAAGAACTATATTCATTATTAAATTTTGTCATCTGTTAATATTATAGTACTTGCTAAAATATTTATTGCTAGAACCATCCATTACTGTAGAAACTAACAAAGATTCTCAGGCCTACAGAATTGTAGTCTATGTATCTGCCATTGATGATCTGCCATAGCTCTGTGCTGTATGTGCAGAATACATACATTATCTGCAACACCTTATACATATATTCTGATACTTATACTAAAAATAGATTGTAACAGCATCAAGTAAAAAGGGAATACAGATTCCCACAAAATGCACGGCAGTACACAGTCTCCAGCATCGGGGTCCCATAAACAAAAAAAAATTCACTCCACCTGTATCTTACAAAAAAAAATTATGGAAATCCTTTAATAGAAGTAGCTGACACCACAGGTCGATATGGGTGCATATGTGGTGTCAGCTACCTCTATTAAAGGATTTCCAGCATTTTTTTTTTATTATTATTATTATTTTTCCAAGATGCTGGCAGAGTGGATTTTTTTTTTGTACTTCTGTTCTGATGCTGTTTATCATATGAGAAATAATAATATATTGGATCAATAGAAAATAATGGGGCAACGCTAAACACTACTAAAATATAGAGTAGGTTCATCTGATGGGAATATTTCACCATAGACACCTGGCTTGAAATTGATGTAGTCATCTAAAAATCTAGAGGCTCTGAGGCCTGGAGATCATCTAGCTTATAGTCGGGCTACTCACTCGACAGGTTGAATTTTTCCTGTGTGATCCTGGGGATGAAATCAGCCGTGCCGGTGTCCAGTTGATGCCTCGCCTTAATTTAAATAATATGCACATACAGCTGTGAGAGTTAGACTGACAGCTTGTAATATCCATCTAATATCTGTGACCAGATTAACAGTGTCTCTGCTTTAGACAACTCTTAATTGTTAGTATAGTATGTTGGCAAATCATATAGTGAACCCCTAAAGGCCACACCACCGATCGGCTCATGTACAAGTGTCCTATTTCCTTGCAGCACTACCAGTGAGGAGTTTAAGTTATGCTTGTACATTATAAGATAGGACTTTCAGAGAAAGTGTTGTTCTTTGTAGCTACACTCTACTTTGACAAGTGACCTTGAGGATCCTGATCTAGACCCTTTTCCATTAACTCAGAATTTTAGCAATAGAGCACTATATGAGGGTGTTTTTCTAATCTGGACAATCCCTTTAAGGTGCCTCCTCCCATTTATTCAAGCTGTGACAGAATAATGTTCCATAGCAGCCCACATACAGTATAATGTCCCATATCGACCCTCCATGCAGTATAATGTCCTAAAGCAGCCCTCTATGTAGTATAATGTCTCAAAGTGTCCCCCATACAGTATTATGTCCCATTGTGGTCCCTTCACACAGTTCAATGACCCCCTACATTAATAAAATGGAAACAAATCCCACATACATGTGGATTTTCTAACAATTTCATAAATTTTGGGAGTTCTCTAAATGCCCACCTCTCATGTGTACATATAATTCAAAATAATTGGGGATAAAATTTATATCTTTAATTAGAAAACATTAAAAGGTCATAGTAGAAGGATTGTTACCAACAGACAAAGAAATGGGGTCCCAGACCCACAGAGCATCCGAGCATAGCAGGGTAATTGTTAACGTGAAATGGATATAGTCACCTGTACAATAAAGTATATAATAAAAAAGTAACGGCAATGTACACATAAAATGATATCAAGGTGAGTATATAAGTAGAAAATATAGTGGACTCCAAAATCTGTATAACAGTATATACAAGTCACAAAATTGTATACTGTTATATAACATAGGTGGTCAAATACACATGGTCATAAGTGCCTGTGGACACAAGTACCTATAATAGTAGTGGTAAATAAATAATGATGACAATAAGGAGGGTTCCTCTAGTATAGGCACACCTAGAAACCACAAGTCATAGTACGATGTGAAGAAAGACTAAATACCACAATTAGCAGATGGGAACACATACCCATGATTGAATGTATCTAGGATGCCCAGTGGGACATGAACTGTCCCCAACGCACGTTTTGGCGAATGTGCCTTCTTCTGGGGGTGGCCCACCTTTCATGTGTACATATAATTCTGTTGACTTATTACTACCACTAAGTGAAACTCAATGAAAACCGCTCTGGTTCTATATAAACTTTTATGGGAAGCAGAAATCTCCAGAAATCTGAGGTATGGTACAACTTCATGTGACAGGCTGCGAGCTCCTCTCTAGTCATATAAATACTAACCTATAGACCAAGTTAGATCCCGCTCCGTGTTAAAATAAACATGCATGTACAAACAACCAAGTCACATACGCATGTGAAAAAAAAAAAATAAAAAATAGTGTTCAGCTATTTCATGTAAATGACCAGCTTTTCATGACTTTAGCCATGTGTTTTTAATGTAGTTAGAGATGCTGTTTTTTTAAGCCAAAGAAAAACTGCATCAAAAATGGCGTTTATAATTCCATCATTATGAGTCTATACAATCTTCCATCTTGCAGGCATCATTCCCAGGGAATCTACAGCTTGTTATTGTGTTGCGGCCATCAGGATTATTTCAGCGAGCTTTATCAGACATTGCATTCAAATTCAACAAAGATGACTTTAAAATGAAGGTACCGGTAAGTGACAAGTACAAGAGGACTTTTCTAGTGCATATTAATAGGATTTTCAGGACATATTAATTGATATTTATTTAATTTCTTGATTTAGGTCACATGTTGCAGAAAAGCAGTGTTTTTTGCTGCAGATTTTGTGTTTTTTGTTTGTTTTTGTTTTTTTTACCAAAGCGAAGAGTGGTTTTTAAATTTAAAATGTAAAGGTAGAACTAATACCTCTGCTATATTCAACCCTGCCCTGACTCAATTGACTCAATTTTTTTTTTAAAAAAAGTAACAGAACAGTGATTCTCCAAAGAGCAGGAATTTACAGTAAAACCATACACTCCATTGGGTGTCTGTCTACACTCACCCCAATGTAAAAAAACAAACAAAAACGTGATGAAAGATTTCTTATGTCATGTTTCTTACTTTTCTGATGAAAGGAAAAGTCGAACACACAGGACTTTTTCTTCCATTACAAAAGTAAACAAACATAACAGAAGATATCATCCATCATGTTTTTTTACATTATTGTCAATGGGAACGCACATAGACTCAGTCTGTGACCATTACTCTGTCACAGTTAATGTCGTCCTATGATAGATGACAGCAACAGACGTTAACAATGACAGTGTGAATGCAGTCTATTTTTTTTTTTTTATATAGTTATTTGTGCCCCTGTATCATAGATAGATAGATGTGTGTACTGTAATGTTACAGACTTACTATAGCAATAAAATATGTGTAAATCCAGTGTTTTGTCATAGTTGTTTATACAAATGTGGCACTAGGGTGCGTTCACATGTGTGTCTTTTAATCCACTCTTCTAGTCCATCGCAGGAACAGAAGAACAGATTAAAAAATCAAGACAGTTCATCCATAATGGTGTCAGTTGGGTATCTGTTATTTCATCACTGAGATTGCCAGGAATTTTTCGTACACAATTTCAAACATAACTCTGTGCCAAACAGACACTGATGTAGATGTGACCATACCCTTAGGTATAGTGTGATTTGACAGGCATGAGCACCTCTATTTGCTCAAGAGCTGAATTTTCAGCAAAATGTATTTCAAAGATTATACGCTATGCAGTGTATATTAAGGTTCATATAGTGACTAGGTTGCTGAAGTGTGGTAAACCTGTATAGTGAGAAGCACAATATTACCTAAACCCTATAGAATACCTACTACATAATGAGCAGGAGGTGATTACCAGGTCACATTTCATATTTTAAAGACAACACTTTGAATATTGTATTAAGAACTATTAAATGAGAAACCTAATGGGCCTCTAACATGAAACAACCCTTGTCAGAAAGTCTTATAAATGTTATGGTATAGCAATGGGTGATAAATAATAGCAAACAGATAGAAGGGCTATTATTTTCATGGACAACTCAGAAAAATATCAAAACACCAGCATGGATCCCATTTAATTATAATGAAATTTAAAACTTATATTTTAATATATATCATGTAAAAACAAGATCACGAGTACAAAAATAAATTAAATCAAATGTCCAGTTGGCACCATCAAGAATTCCAAGGTTTGAACACGTAGGGTTAAACAGTGGAATTGACCCTAACTGTGACCCTTACAAATCGGAATCCAAAACTCCTGCCCTGACTATATAGTATCAAATCAGCTCCGCTGCTAAGCTCACCTATAATATCCCCTGGGTTTATTGGGTTGAACTAGGTTGGAGTGGAGAAACAATAATGGGGAATCTATCAGAAAAATTTGTAGTGCTGCCCTTGTCAAGGTGAGAGTTCTGGGTTGTAAGGACCATAGTTAGGGTCAACTCCCTTCCCTGTGCAGGTTGTCCTCCTTTAGTTTATATATGCTTTGTATTAAAGCCCAAGTTTTTTATAGCAGTGAGTGGGACAAGCCTGTTTACTGTAATCTGGCATAAGTACCTTCAATTTTTCAGCAGAACTGATGTCATCAGGCTGTATAAAACATGAGTCAGCAAGAACATGTACTGTAGAAATACTATGAAGCCTATTTAACCAAGTTTGGCACGATACTGATAGATCTGACTCACGATGGTCTTCCAAATTAGATACAGTAAAAGCCTTTATGGGAAAAAAATCCACTACTAGTATCACATGTATTTCAGGCCACTGTCGGATGCTGTGCCTGTGATTCCCAACCTTATTACTGAAGGGGAACCCCTAGGAGCAGGCTGAAATAATATTCCCTCTCTGCAGTATAAGTGGCAGCTCTTGTTTCTATGTGTGGGGGGCCTCTGATTAGGGCTCGAGGATCCCCATAGTTTCCAGAAGTTTAATTTGGAAACACTGCTATGTACTTCAGCATTATACAGGCAAGTTACCATATGTTGCCAGGCCACTTGTATCTTATGACATTAACATCATACAATTTTCTGGGCTATTTATTATCAGTAATTCTACTTTATTTGTCTGTAGAGATTGCTTTATATTGTTTTTTATGCACTTGTAACCATGGGGAGGCTGAAATGGCAAACCCATCAGTAAGCGCAAATATACTGCACCATATTGAAGCAACAATTGTAAATATGCAGTGTACAGAAAGTTTCTGCCAGATGGTTAAAATACATTTGTCAAATAATGTACAACCTTTCAGTATTCTTCTAAGTGCATTTCCCATCTATATTTTAGATCATAATGCTGAATTCAGCAGCAGAATTACAGAACTATATTGACAAGTCACAATTGACAGAAGACCTTGGTGGCACATTGCATTATTGCCATAAAAACTGGCTATCCCATCGCACAGTAAGTCTTTTTAATATTTCCTCTACTAGTATTGTATACAATGTTCACAGACCAATCCCCAGCAATGGATACAGATGTATAGCTTGAAGACTTGTACAGGTTTGATTGTCACCTGTGCCCCTCTATATCTACACCACTGACTTCATAAATGACCACTAATGGCAGTCAATAATATACATTTGTCTGTTTCTATATATTCATGCAGTATGTAGATTATTATAGAGAACTTATCACTAATATTCGTGTCACCCAATTGTGTTATGTTTCTCCCACAATGTAGTCATAACCACAGCATTCTAGTTGGGCAAATATCAACCAGCAAACGCCCTCTCACGTTTGTTCCAGCAGAAATCGGGTGTTGACTTAATCACATTCACATTCAGTCCGCATTAGTTATTATTGGAATCTCTCACTTGTAGAAATGTCCCTTATTGACTGTATAACATGGTTATCACTTCAATCCCCAATGTGACTCACGAGCAGCGGAACACTATTGTCTATAGTCTATCCTGCACTACACTATAGTCTATCCTGCAAGAAGTGACTTTACTTTTTGCATAGGCCAAAGAAATTGTGACATGACATTGTACTGTTTGACTCGGTCTCTATAGTTCCAAAAAGGCGGCTCAGCATATAGAGAAAGAGAGGAACATTACAGGCAAACCTACTGACGTAGCATGGCCGCACACTACACTGAGGTAGATCAGAAACACTAGCTGTATGTCAGATGATGGCACAGAGTTGTCTCAAAGTAACGTCACTGGAACGTGAACTGGCAATGTGCAGTGCACTCATTCCTATTTATAGAGTGGTTGTCCTGCTGTAGCCCATACAGGGTCATACTGCAGTGTCAGCAGCACTGCTCCCAACCGGCACAAATGTTCTGCCTCTCTCTGAATGCGTCAAAGGAGAAATGGGATCTCAACACTAAGTGCATGGATACAATTGCTTTAACCATTTCACAGATACATCAATAGCATACAATGCACAGCTCAAGTAAAGCTCATTAAATTAGTACGACATAACACATAAAAGTATCATCAAGACTAGGGACCTCCATAGCAAAGTTGCCCAGATAAACATCACGCTATCCCTTGAAAGGGAAATACACACTGTAAGGTTGGTTCTACCTTCTTACAACTTGACTACTTTGCAATGCTATATTAGACATGTTTAATGTTTCTGAAGTATATGGTATATTCTTGCACTGATTTCAACTAACTTTTCCCATAGGCTATAGAAAGTTTTGCCCTGATGGTTAAACAGACAGCACAGACTCTACAGTCCTTTGGCACAGAATTAGCTGAGACAGAGTTGCCTAATGATGTGACTACCACCAGTTCTCTCTTAGCTGTGCACACAGAGAAGAAGGATAAAATGAAGGTTAGTCATCCATTATTCATTTTACCTTTATACGTGTTTATACCCATATATGTAAGTACATGTAAAGGCTTCAGACATCTCAGTATAAAGTCATCTCAGTAGAAAGTGGAACAACTTAGTAAAATCCATTGAGTTACGAAACTCCATGCATATATAATTATTCAAGTCAGTGTAACTTTATCGAACCTTAGATGTATTTCTTTGTGTCAAGTGATTTATATGTGTTTTTAACTTCATACTGATATTTTCCCATGTTACCATAACCCATATTAATCCAATAGTTGTCCATGTTTATTTGATGCAGGATGATCTGAGATTGGCATTAAAGCAGGGAAATGATATCTTGGAACGGATCAGACAACCTATTAGAGAGGACCCAGAATACAGGTTGAACCAGGACCAACAGGATAACCAAACAACAGTAGAGAGGTGTGAACATTCAGAATTGTGTGCCCCTTGTTTTTAAAACCATCATGTCATGTTATAATTCATAGGTGTATTTTACAGTGTAGTTGTTGCATTACCTTGCAGAGAAATTTTTGCCGTTTTTGTAAATTCAGTATATCCCATTCAAATACATCGATATTTTTTATAAAAACAAACTGGACATTCTTGTAAAGATGAAGTAATTTTATGGTATGAGTTGATATGTGAAGTGTTGGTGGGGAGTTGGATACTACGAGAAGTTCTTAATAATAAAGTCTTTAATCTTATATCACTGTTTCATTTAAAGGGGTTGGGCAGGAATTTAGTTTGATATCTTTATCTGGTCCCCCACAAAGATCATCTGTTTGGTTGGGTGTTCAGTCCCCCATACTATGCAGTGTACAGAGGCAGAAGCAAATAGCTGCAATCATTAAAGCAGCCTGATCACAGTTTAGAGATTTTACTTAACCTGTTAAAAAGGCCCATTTTAAGGATGCTGTGCCACATAAGAAGATAGTATTTTATAAATGGCATATAGCCCAGTTACAAGAAAAAGTAAGAGAATCCTATGGAATGACTTTTATTTCATAACATGTAGCATGATTGGTATCTCCATCACAATTATAGACCAGGACAACCTAACATAATATGTGGATGTTTCCTCAAAGTCCAAAAATAAAACACATAAACAATACATATGTTTGTGTGTTATTACTTAGGTTATATTTATCTCTAATGTGACCTAAATTCAGTCCACATTTGACTAGTAAGGAATGCTGGAATACAATTCATTCCCCCTACAGAACTTTTTTCTTTTCACTGTAGATAGGGGCCTAGTTGCAGATTTTGACCTATAGATGCAGAAATACAATTATTTCTTGTACTTACTTTTTCTTTTACTGTAGATAGGGACCTGGTGACAGATTATGACTTGGGGCCCAACAACTTCATGTTGTATTTAAGGACATTAGTGATTTCTTATGTTTGTACACCTCATATCTTTGCAATAGGGAGGTCACTCATCTTATTCTTATTGCAGACTTAATATTCAACTAAATGAAACAGAAACAGCATTCGATGAGTTTTGGACAAAGCATCAACTAAAGCTTGAACAGTGCTTACAATTGCGTCATTTTGAGACAAAGTTTCGAGAGGTGAGGGCACATAACTGGAATGCAAATTTCTCTGTGTATAAGGCCCAAAGTGTAAGAAGTTTGAAAACCTAAAAAAATAACAAAAAAATGAGTTGTTCCTGTCCTTCAAAGCCATGGTGGATATATTTATTTAATAAACTGATATCTATTGTCTAATATCGCCAATTTGTTTTCCATAGAAATTGGTAGTATATGCCCTATAAAGTATTTTGTGTAACTTTATTTCACTTTTTCTACCTAGATCAAAGCAGCACTGGACAGTATTTATGAAAGGTTGTCGATCTTTAAGGATGTAGGGAACAGTTGCTCCCATGTGGAACACATTCTGAAGGATCTTTGCACTTTTGAGGAAAAGGCCCAGGTGAGCTTTATTATCTTCAGTGATATTTACAGCACAAGTGCACAGCCATATTACAAGAGCCACATTACAGGAGCCATAATACAGCTTCCATAAAGGAGAATGAACCCTCTAAAGTAGCCCAAATGGCTCTGAAACAGAGACACCTTTAAGCTACCTATAAACAGAGACCTACAGAGATTTATTTTCTATTGGATTTCTTAAGTAGTCAATGGAACAAAAATTGTGGCCTATTCCAAAAAGCATTGATTCAATGGGGGAATATCTCCATATATACAAAGTCTACCATAGCCTGTAGATCAGTACATGAAGGCTGTGTAACTCATTGTTATGGGATTCATGTAGTCAATATAAACTGTATTATTCCTGAGTCCTTATTGTTATTTATGTCTGTTTTAATCTATTCACAATTCACAGTTGTATTCCATTTGTTGCCATAATATTGAAAGACTACAGTTGTAGCAAAAATTGCAGCATTTTTTTTTGCTTTGGTTTTGCAAACGTTCCTGACAAATAAATGGATAATTGACAACTGAATGCAGTTTTATGAATATATTCCCCAGGATATTCATTGAAAGCTTTTTGTCTTATCAAGCTTAGATGCTGTCTTTTATGTTTCTTCTCCGTGTATATCTTAATGTGAAACAATTTTACTAAATGTTTTGTACTTTTCTAGCTATTCCAGTCTGTAAAAATAAATAAAAAATCTGCAAAAGATAAGTGTTTGGGGTTTTTTTTCCCCCCCATTAGGAATCTATTCAGACTGCACAGGTCCTGGCAAGAGAGGGTGACCATCTCATTCTAAGTAACCACTATGCTGTGGACTCCATCCTTCCAAAGTGTAATGAGCTTCATCATCTATGTGGTGACATCAGTAGTCATATCCAGGAAAGGCGAGAGCTACTTCACAAATCTCTAGATCTTCATAGGCGTCTAGAGAAGGTTAGTGTACTTTTTATAGGCAGTGTATAAAATAATCAGTGTTTATCGCAGCTAGTGGTGCTTTATAATGTGTTTTTATATTTTCTTTTTCTTTGCCCCAATTTATAGGCCTTTCACTGTTAAAGTCCCTTCCTTGCTGCTGTTCTTCATTTAAAGATTTTTTTATTGTTTTATGTGAATAAAATAATTTGAATAAATGTTGTTATTAATGAAAGATTTAATTTGCAATATAATGTAAAAAGGAAATGGGCGTATCATAGGCAAATAAGGATGAGCTGAATGGCAATGTAGAACAACATATGTAAGAACTTAGTTATCAAGAATGGAGGTGCTAATGTCAGGCCCATCGTTGTTTTATAGAACAAGTGGTGACACACTTATTAAGGATGCTGAAATGTAGTCAACAGACAAAGGCAACACCAACCACACTGGGACAATAAGAAGGATAAGGTGTGAGGAAAAGAAATCATTAAAAAAAAAAGGGGCAGATAGAGTGAAATTGTTCCAGGCAGTTTCTAGGACAAAAGGAAAATACACAAGATTAATGTCATGCCAGGGCTATATATTTAAAGAAGACATATGGAGGTGGACATAGTCAATACAAGGTTGTCAAATCGTAGGGAATTTGTAATGCCTATTAAGTAATATGCTGGACAATATGCTGTTCATTAAGGTGAGACCTGTCTATTAGATTTAACTACCTATAGGGATGCTGTTCTCTCTTTCCATCAATGGGCATTAGTTTGGCCACCAGTAGCAGGAATACAAGGATACAAAGTCAAGGCTGGGTTTTCCTGGTATAGGAGTGCAACCCGGCAATGATGGTGTTACAGAGATTATGGATTATATTGTAAATTTTAAATGATAGTCTGCCAGTTCTCATATGTGGCATGTCTCACACATGAGTGCAGAATCTTAAATAAGGAGGAGGATAACCAGGCATATTCTGCTTAGAGTTCTAATCCTCTCACAGTTCTGGATGACTGGAACATGTACGGTACTAATATAAGTCCATGTGTTTTATACGTTTTTATCTGTATATTTTCCAGACCATGGAGTGGTGTGATGAGGGAATATACTTACTGGCTTCTCAACCCGTGGACAAGTTCCAATCCCAGGATGGAGCAGAATCCGCACTGCAAGAGATTGAAAAGTTTTTTGAGAGTGGCACAGAGAATTCTATAAAAGATTTGCCTAGTGTTCTAGCCCAGTTTGAAGAAATTCTCACTCTGGAACTACAGGCAAGTTCTCAATATTTAATTTCTTTAAGCAGAATCTATTATTTTGTAAAATCTGATAAAAAAAATTTAATTTCATTTAATTTTGGAACAATAGGAACATATTCAAAAAGTGTTCCAGAAGCAGCAAAGTATGCAAGAGATGTTTGAGAAGCGGAAAGGAAGTTTGCGTAAGCTGGCAGCGAAACAAACGCGGCCTGTGCAGCCTGTAGCTCCAAGGCCAGAAGCATATACCAAGTCCCCTAGTTCTTCTCCAGGTGAATTGTAATGGTCAATGCAGACATGTAATACTAAACATCACTCTATACATCACAGTTTCTTCTTCAAATGGTGCAATTTATAACAAGTTATAGATTTATGAAATATGTGTAATATATGCAACAAGAGTAAACTATAGTGTGCCACCCAAAATAATTACACTAGAGTTCTCTCCCACCTCTAGTTCTTCAGAGGGCGTCTGAACACAGAAGTAGTGCAGAAAGTGCTCTTCAAAGAAGAATGAACTATCGCAGAGGCAAGGTACGAGTTATTTTGATTTAAGGAGAACCTCTCACTTTACCTGACGTACATTTTAGTAAATAATTGTATTCCCGATAAAATAAGAATTCTGGAGTATCTTAGGGCCTTGCCCTGTACCACTCCTATTAGGAATTTCTGAATACGGTGACAGATGGGTGTTACGAGTTGCCAATGTATTCTTACAAAGTAATACATTGTCCAATCAGTGCTATAGAGGCAACGCCCTATGGACAAGGGTAATGCTAACATCTAAGAGGATTTACCAAGGAATAGCACAACACAGCATCTACTGTACAAGCAAGGTTGTCTTTAATGTATGTGTGTGGCCTTGCGGGTTGTAAAAACAAGTCACTAACCAATCTATTGAACAACGTTTGATTTTCTGGTAGTATTTGTGTCATTAATACTTTATAAACAAATTGTAGCTCTATTATGGGAAATCCTGCGTGTCCTAATTCTTTCCCTTGCTTCTCTATTGAGAGCTGTTTTATGCCTCTCATTTTTTACAATGAAACGATTATATCTCGGCAATTGTAAAACGTAGAAACTTCTGGTGTCGTATGAAATAGGACATGCTCTTCTTTCATAGCCAATAATGTGCATTTGCAAAAAAAAAAAAAAATTCCAATCCCGACTGTATTTTCAACCATTGATATCTCTGGAAACACGATAGTTAGAACTTCATGATGAGAATATCCTCTCTTATGGAACACCAGGAGCAAGTTTCTCCATTTTTTCCCTTCTGTCCAAGCAAAAGGCTGTACGTCGTACACAATCATAAGGGTACAGATTCCAATAGAAAGGTAAAGTAAAGAATAAAGAAATGCAGGGTTTCACGGGAATGAGCAAAAATTGTTAATAAAGGATATTACAAAATGTATTAATGACACTGAAGCCAGAAAATCTAAAGGCATCTAAAAGTTTAGATATGCTTTAACTGAGGCTTTGATGAGAATTTCTTTGCAGAACTGTATTGAATTTATTTTGTAGAGTGAAGTAGATGGTCCAGTTAGGAGTTCTTCTGTGATGGAGGATGAAGAAAATTTAGCAGTACTAAGAAGGTATTCAATATATAGTATTGTGCTAAATAATAGATGACTGTAACCCTAGTATTTCAATTATACTGTTTGGATTCATTTATAGACCACTAAATAAGTTACCCAAACTATTAGTCCCTGTGAAAAATCTGTGGTTAATGGTGAGATGTTTAAATGTACCAGATAACAGATCAAAATACCCTTATTAGTATATAGTGTTAGGGATATATCGTGTTTGTACACTTTACAGAAAGAGCTTGTAATTTATTTTCTTTTTTTCCAAGGCATGTTATGAATGAACTCATAGAGACAGAAAGAGTATATGTGGAAGAGCTTCTATCTGTCCTTGAGGTATGCTTCATCACATATTCTGTGTACCAGTATTGAGCTTGTCAATTATCTTTTACAAATTATCTTTACTGCATTCAACCAGTATATTCCACAAGATTTACTCAAAAACCAAATCATAAACAATTAAAGTCTTAGCTTTGTCTAGGCGTTGACTAAACAGAAAATAGTTCCTGACTTCTTGGACAAGGCTGAGTCTACTTTAGGGCAGTCAAACAGTCACAATGTAAATAGTAATGCACTTGGCTCAAGCCCTGAGTCCTGCTTATCCAAAACTGTAGGGGGGTTAAAGGAGCACTAAACTCAGAATGCAAACAATTTATCTCCCTCTCACCCTCTAATGCTGGTGCACGTGAACAAGTGGGGGAGGGGTAGGAAATAGGCTGCAAATTTTTTATCAATATAGTGTGTGGCTAATTTCTTCAATGGAATCTCCTAAGCAAATGACAGTATTAAAAGAAAATTGCTTAGTATACCAGTGTCTTGTCATTATCAGTGGACCTTTTGGGACAGATTTATTAAGACTGGAGTTTTGTACTGACATTGAATGTGGCTTGTAACCCCTTCTTCCCCATGCAGCAAACTTATTACAGTAAGTATTATGTATTACAGTACATAATACTGTGTGCAGGGGCCACTATGGGGCATAATAGTACGTGCAAGAATGCAGGATGGGGGGACAAGGCCAAAGGTTCACCACGGGGTCCTGCC
The DNA here is from genome assembly GCF_031893055.1 of Leptodactylus fuscus. Classification (NCBI taxonomy): domain Eukaryota; kingdom Metazoa; phylum Chordata; class Amphibia; order Anura; family Leptodactylidae; genus Leptodactylus; species Leptodactylus fuscus. The sequence goes on along the minus strand of NC_134266.1, from coordinate 180,567,025 downwards.
ATTCCTAGTTGTTATTCCTATGCCACTGCTTACATAGTAGAAGAAATCATCTGAAGCTTGACTAATTCCAGCAGAATAAATGTAAAATGTAAATGTAAAATAGTAGCAGTAACTGAATTGTACAAAAAACCTAGCCTGTATGCTCTGTTTCCTGTGAAATTTTATGGCACTGATGCTCTGACATATCCCTACCATAGAGAAAGCGTAACATTTCCCTGCAGCTCACATGTGAGTGGTTGTTTTCCTTTTAGTCATCAGTTTGTCTTTAGATTTCACAATTATGTTTTTAGACATGATGATTTTACCTAACGTTTTCCTTGTTATATTGTCTATAGGGATATGCTGCTGAGATGGAGAACCCCTTAGTAACACATCTCCTCTCTCCAGCTCTCCTTAACAAAAAGGATGTGTTGTTTGGAAATATGGAAGAAATCTACCACTTTCATAACAGGTGGGTTCTTTGGCTTACAGTTCATAAATGGTCATAATGATATATTATATTATATTATGGACTGTTTTGTAGTTGCAGTGCCATTTGAATAGTGTAGTATTATCAGCTACATAATCATAGATAACCAAAGTTAAGAAGAACCCATGTGTTCTGTGATGTGTCCAAATATTGTACAAACACTGGAGCAGATCTATTAGAAGTGTCCAAAAGTAAAATCGTTGTTGCCCTTAGCAACCATTCATTGTGCAACTATTATTTCCTTAAAGGGTCGCCCATCAGCAGCAAATTCATTATAAAACTAATCCCAGTACCTTGCAGAAGTGAATCTAAAGTTTCCAAATATGCTTATGATATCCTTGGAGTCCCACGTTTGTGTAAATCGCTGTTTTATTCATATCGAAAAGAAAACAAAGTGCTTTGAGTGTGTCTTTGCTTGCCTGGGTTTTGGTCTCAGTTCTAGATTAAAGGGAAAGTACTTTTACAATTATTTGCATATGGATAAAGCAGCAATTTAAATAAAAATGGGTCTCCGCGTTAAAATAATGGGCATTTTTAAAGACTGAAGAATAACTTTTACAAGGTATGGGGCTATAATCACTTTACTGCTCAAAGACTCAGTTTAAGCGCCTCCTACAGGCAGCAAAAACAGTATAATGTATAAGAAAAAAAATCCATGGCATATTACAGTACCAAAAAAGTGACCGCCACATGCTGTAAAAAGGATTGACCTGTTGTACGGATTATAAATCTGAAGCATGCCAGTTTATCCCACAGGATCACCACTTGCATTGCATAGAGTGAACTGGCAAAATCAACAAATTCAGCAAAGAAACATTTTTTGCCTCTTTGAAATCTGTTGCGCTGTCTAAGAGGATAAACTGAGGGACTTAGTCTTATGTCATAAGAAGAAGAGACAGAAAAGAGAAAAACAAATGATGTGGTTCATGATGAGCTTGGACACAGCAAAAGGAAGAGAAAAGGGATAGCAGGGAAGACAGACAGATGATGAAGAGCTATTAAAATACTGAAGATTTCTTAGTTTTATTTTGTAATATACCATTTTCTGATATACCTTTAATGTGTGTGATAGGCCACAATTTAACAGATATACTAATGACATTTTTGTCTGTATTGATGTATGTTTTCTTTAGAATATTCTTGAGAGAGTTGGAGAACTACACTGACTATCCTGAGCTAGTAGGAAGATGCTTTTTAGAAAGGGTACGTATTCCAATAGTATACCAATAAACATTTATTACTGCTTTATTATTATTCCCAGTTGGACTGTCAGGTACACCCTTCTGACAATGAAGAGCTATCGGAAATGGCACTGATATCTCCGGCACCAAGGCACATAATGGGAAAGCTGACAGTGCACTGAATTCTGCGCACTGTCTGCTTTCTAGCGGTATATAAAACCGCATGTGCCTGAGGACATGAAAGATCCTCTTTAAGCGGCTTCTGTTTTTTGCGTCCCAAAGCATACCTGAAGAACAGAGACCCAAACACTAATGTGAACCTAACGCATGTCATGTTCATAAGAACAATAGGTTTATGTGTTATCAAAGGAAAACATTTAATAGTGGTAACGGTCGTGGTTGCAAGGACTGCAACCAGGCCCAGAGGGGTATGGGGTCTTCAGCCAGCTTGAAATGGCCGGGGCCCCGGACCACCATGTTAGTGGTCGGGAAAAGCTTTGTTCTCTGACCGCTGTACATTTTGCTCCTTTCGATTAAATGCCAGCTCATAGGATGTGTATAAAAATTTAAAAAAAAATACTTATATACCCTCCTGTCCTGGGCTCAGTATCCACTCTGGGGCTCTTCTTGAGGTCCCACAAGCAGTCACATGGGGTGAACCTGCATAATAACATCATCACGCCCCACGTGACTGTTGAAGCGCAAGACCTCAGTCAGAAGATAGAAGAGTATTCCGCAGACCACAGGATGGAATACGGAAGCCCCGGAGAGGTGAGGTAAGGCGAGTATGTGTTTGTTATTTGGCCTGGGCCTTTACTTATTATACTCTGGGGTCTGAGGTGGGGGTTTGCACTGTGAGCGTGTAATATTGTGTGGAGTCCACTATGGAGCACGTAATATTGTCCCAGTATTGTATACATGCCTGGTGCTGCGCTGCTCAATCACCGTATTCTTGATAACTGCAGTTGTGGGTATTAAAGCTGTATCCCTTTCAAGTATCTGAGCTATCACTTCAGTGCCCATAATCGCCACTATCAAGAATTCGATCTAGGAAGGGGATAGGGGGCCCCAGACAAAAATTTGCAACCGGGCCCACAATACATCAGTTACACTACTGCTTGACAACACAAGTCTTTGAAAAACAAACATTTGAATTAGGCCTTGTTCAAATGGCATGCGTGCTATACATTTACAGACAGTAATAAAGCACTAAAGTACTAAACTTTTTCTCTAATTGAACATGGCTATGTGTTACTGGTACTAGAAATGATGCACTAGTATTAGAAATGAAGCAGAAGAGGTATCAACAACCACTTGATAGTTTGTGCTTCATTTAATCAATTTGTCAATTGAATCCCCAGTAGCATACAAGAAGTATGTATATAACATGTATGTATATACATGTATATAACATGTATAGGTATTTTTCAATGTTAATACTGTCACTCAAGAAGACTTCAATATAGTAAAAGGGGTTTTTTTATTTAACCATTTTAATGCTAACCACTAAGACTTATCCAGTGGTCGTCCCATTAAGGAACCTGTTATCAAAGTGCAGTACATTTACAGTACAGTATAGTTAGCTCATATTAGGACAGTATTCATGTCTTATTATATCAACATTGTCATTAAATAATTAAGAATTAACATAATAGTTCAGCAAAGGCTGCTGTATAATAATGTATGCTGAAAGCTATAACAGGACTGAATACATCTGCCACTAGCTGTATATACAGTACATTATGTAATTCATTTATTTGTTTTATAAAACCTAGATGGAAGATTTCCAGATCTATGAGAAGTACTGCCAGAACAAGCCACGCTCTGAGAGTCTATGGCGCCAGTGCTCTGATGCAGCCTTTTTTCAGGTAACATGACAACACTGTCAGAATTATACACAGCATTTAACCTAATGGATCAATTTCAATAAAATGCTGCATTTTGTAGGAATGCCAAAGAAAACTGGATCATAAGCTAAGCCTGGATTCCTATCTCCTGAAACCTGTACAGAGGATAACAAAGTACCAATTGCTTTTAAAGGTATGTAATTGCAAAAATAATAAGTACAGCACTCAAATCTAGTGTAAAACAAGTCCATAAATATACACGGTCACTATCAGTGTTCATGTATATTGCAAAAATGGGTTCCCTACTCAGGATCCTCTCTGCTAATCATAGCAGAGACATAAAGGAAAATCAACTCATCTGTAGCAGAGTTCTCCTGGCTACATATCATGTACACGTGGACGAGCAAAAGGGTAACAATGTTTTCAAAGTTTGACTTTCAGCCTCCATATCTCACAATCCACTACAGCTTTGCAAGGGAGACTTCCATCATTTTATAGACAATCATCTTCGCTATCTCGTACATACATACTTGCAACTATTTAGCATACGTTTACTTTTATAGATTCTTGTCATATAACTGAATTGTTTCTTTTTTTCTCCTTGTGGTGGAAAAATCTTTTTCTTCTTGTATACTACAAATTACTACCTGTTCTCACATTTCCTAATAACTCAGTGTGTTATTAGCTTGATTCCCAAGCAAAAGGTCACTGGTTTAAATTGAGGATCAGCCACAAAAAGGATTTCCTAAGATAAGAGAAATGGCATCATCCAGCTCATCAATAGCGGTGTTTTGGCCAATAAATTGCCAAACTGCATCATGCACGTGCCATGACAGTGGTAACAATACAAAATGAAGTCCATACATCCATTCAAAAGACAAGAGATGACCGTCCAAGAAAAATATCAAAGTGAACAAGTTGGCTCATTGCAAGGTCTATCAGTTCTGGTGTGACAAACATGGCAGTGGAGGTGGATCGTATGCTTCGTAATAGTGAAATCACAGATGTCCATGCAAGAACATGCAGCAAGCTTTACACAAGTCTGGAACTGTAACCTGAATAGAGGTGAAGAAGCCTCAACTTCAAAATTGTCATAAGAAGAAAAAAGTACGATAAGTGGACAGTAGAAAATTAGAAGCAGGTGATTTGGAATGATGAGACGAAAGTTAATAAACTGGACTTTGAAAGGTGCTAATGGGTCTGAAAAAACAAGGTAAAAAGGGGGCTGAAAGATCAAGAAATTGGAGGAACTGTCAGATTTAGTGGAGTAAGCCTGATGATGTGGGGTTGTTTTGCAGCTGGAGGTATTGAATGCTTTTATTATTATCATACTTATATAGCGCCATCATATTCCGCAGCGCTTTACAGACTTTGACAATCACTGCCCCATATAGGTTTCATAATCTCCATTGCCTATCAGTGTGTCTTTGGAGTGTGGGGGGAAACCAGAGTACCCAGAGAAAACCCACGCAAACACTAGAAGAACATACAAATTAGTCGCAGATATTGTCCTAGGCAGGATTAGAACCCATGACTCCAGCACTGCAAGGCTGCAGTGCTAACCACTGAGCCACCGTAATACTTGACCAGGATCGATGGTGGTCTCAATGCTGATCTTTACAACCATATCCTACTTCGTATAGTCGAGTACTATTTGCATGAAAAGGATGACATAGTGTTCCAGCAGTACAACGACCCGAAGCATATGTTGAAATTAATGAAGAAATGGTTCAATGACAATGAAGTGGAGGTGCTGGATTGAACCCCACTATCCCCAGATTTCAACCTATTCGAACACCCAAGTGAGTCAACCAGCATGCACCAATATCAGGAATGTGTAGAAGAGACCTGGGATCAGATTTTGGTCCAGATATACTTGATTGTGATTGAGAGTATGCCCAGAAGGATTCAGGCGGTGTTGATAGCCAAAAGAGCAAAACAGTAACCATGCAGTTACATGACAAGAATCTACAAAACTAATGATATGCTAAATAGTTACAAGTCAAATTTATGTATGAGATAGCCAAGATGATTGTCTATAAAATGATGGAATATTTGAAGCTGTAGTGGATGGTGAAATATGGAGCCTGAAAGTCATAAGTTCAAAATGGGGTTACCCTTTTGCTCATCAGTGTAATTCTTAAATCTACTGTCTTTTGGTATTCCTAAAAATATAAATATAAAATAAGTAAAAACATAATTAAACAGAATATGCCTTGAAAAAAACATGCAGTTGCCCCAAGGTATGAAAAACTCCTATATGTACAATTCACAACCTTCCCAAAATACAGTATCCTACAAATATGTACATGTGAATTGGCAATAAAACACATTTAGTATTTGCTACATACACTGAACCAGTCATTGTACAGTATGTGTGGTACCGCCAAAGATCCACAATAGCAATGTCTAGATAATATATTGCATATATTTCTAAACTAGAGTAATATTCATTGAAGGGAGTCTGCCATGTTCAGTATCGGTGACATGCATTTGTGGCCACAATCACATGAAGCAATGCAGAGATATGAATCTCCTTCTGGATATTCATATCAGCCTGCAAGTGCTCTGGGGACTGGCTCCATTTGCCTACAGACAGCCATGACACAGGCAAGTACTGAACTTATCAATCACAGCTAAAAGAGTGACATTGGAAGGCAATTCCAGAGGAGAATCGGAGCACTTCTATAACATGTAGACAAATAAATATCTTGGCATTGCTTCAGTGGTTTGTGGCCACAATGGTATGTTTCTGCAGCTATTACAGGCCCTACATGGCACTATTATTGATTTGGGAGGTATTTTGGATCTGACAGGCTCCCATTACAGCATGATGTATAACATCAATAATATATGCTACAATGGATACAATACAATAATGTTATCATAAAATGATATGAACAATATATCAAACTGAGATGGACCTTCTAATGGTCCTACAAAGCTTCCAAAAAATGAAATAAAACCATATCAAATTAAAACTGCATAAGCATTGAGTCTTAAAATACTTAGGGTACATATAACTAGTATAGCTAATATATTACGAAAGGCACATTACATGTATTGCCTAAATTGTAGGCAATGATGGAACTGTTGGTGTCATCACCTACCAACAGGTGTTGTAGTCAGTGGGTGACTATGCTTGAGCTTGTTCCTGTGGAGATCACACATTAAATACCAAAGAGTGTGGATTAAAAGAAGACACAGGAGAGAGACAAATATATTCTATAGATTTCTGCAGGAAAAATCCTGGAATAATGTGGGTTATCAACAGTTCTTTGTATAGATGAAATACAAGTACTGTAGCTATAGCAAAGGCAGTTACTCAGCAGCACGATAGATGTAGAAATATCCCTAATGGAATGACTGTGTGTTCTGTTTAGGAAATGCTGAAGTACAGTAAGAACTGTGAAGGCGCTGAAGATCTGCAAGAAGCTTTGGCTTCTATTCTTGGCATTCTCAAAGCTGTCAATGACTCCATGCACCAAATAGCTATCACTGGATATGAAGTAAGTGACACTTTTATAATCCGTACTGCATTGAACGCATTGCTAACTTTGATTTATTAAAGCATTTGCTTCACATATTTGCAAAGAAGATATATATTATGTATGTTATACATTTTACCTTTTTTTTTGCATTTTCATTCAATCTATTTTCACCAATGAGTTAAAAGTTGCAATGTATTTTCTTTTGTGCATATTCCTGGAATGGGTTAGTAACCGTTAATTTCCAATCTACATTCCAGGGGAACTTGAATGATCTTGGCAAACTTTTGATGCAAGGGTCCTTTAATGTATGGACGGAACATAAAAAGGGACATTCCAAAGTAAAGGACCTGGCAAGATTTAAACCAATGCAAAGGCATTTGTTCCTGCACGAGAAGTCTGTACTGTTCTGCAAGAAGAGAGAAGAGAATGGGGAGGGATATGAAAAGGCTCCATCTTATAGCTTCAAACATTCCTTAAATGTAAGTATATCAGGAGCACAGTCCCATATTCATGTACATTGACAAGTATATGCACTATTTACGTTTGTTTTTGGGGTTTTTTTACCGAATGCTTTTATGTGGTAAATAATATGATTAAAAAAAAACAATTGAACTCCAAATGGACATAGCATACTAAGTACCAGCGCCCACCATCAGGGCACCAACAACTGCAATCTTTACTGCATCATCTTTATTATTTTGGTTAGGTTATTCTTCCCTGGTGTTATTACTCCACTTATGAACCTGGCAAACTGTATATCAGCCAGGGAAACGCATGAGAGATTTGGATGTTAGGAGTAGGGAACTTACTCGGGCTGACAGTTTATATGGCTGACACGATCAAGCCCATGTGTTCCTTATTATATGTGGGTAGTGGCTCATCTGCCATTATCTTCAACTAATTTTAACTAGCTTTTGGGTAGTTGTCCTTTATATAGGCGCCCATCTACTGTACTTCTTTGGCCTATTACTGGATAATAATTTTTGTGGTGGCAGTGGGAGTTGGATTGCATCACTACATAGGGAAAGACTATCTCTCTTGTGACTTGTCTTTAAACTAGTGTGCAGTGTTCATACCTTCATTTTTGGTCTAGTAATAGAGTCATATATCAGGGTTTTAATAGTAATTAATAAAATTTAGTTTTAGATCCCCTTGGCCATTTTAGTGATAGTTTATCAAACCCCCAATGGATAGTTTTCCAGAGCATGCATTAAACATGTGGGAGAATACAATGTGAAAAGAGTCTCACGTGCCTGAGTGAAGTTTATTTGGAGCACAATTGTTTGCTTGTCAGTTTGCCGTCTGGGATGAACGGGACATTTTAATAATCAGGCCAAGGCTTGTCACTTTTCTAGGGCAACTACTACAGTATTCCTGTAATATATGTATAATGTATGTGTGCATTGTAACAACCTCAAACCAGTCACTTTGTGTAATAAAATCTTATGCTTATTTTTACTTTTTTTTTTTATTTTGGCCAGATGGCATCTGTTGGAATTACAGAGTATGTGAAAGCAGACAATAGGAAATTTGAAATCTGGTACAATGCAAGAGAAGAAGTATATATTGTGCAGGTAATGTTTGTTTGGTGACGTAATCCTCACCGAAGATCATTTTCATGAGTGTTTTGTGGTTTATAATAAGAATAATTGAGGGTTCATGGAGTATGTCACAGTGAGTACACGTGGTCTGATTTATATATAGGAATTGGGATTTTGGCAAGGAAAACAAGGTACGATATACAAATATTGAGTCTCTTCTAGCCACCTGCTTAATATTTATTGTATATACAAATATTGTACATTGAGGAACTGAGATCTGACTTAGTCCCTGATTGAGATGATCTGCTAATGGTTTCCTGTGCGGGTCTAAAGCTGGCATACATATGAGATAGCTGTCGGACTAATGCTAGTTTGGCCCACAGCTATCTTGTCTGAATCCCCAAATGTATATACTCTCAACATAGCAAGTTATGTAGAGTTGGGAGGACCCTATACACATTAGTCAACCAAACCTGCTGAAAGAGGCAAGTTCATCTTACATACATCTATTGTGGGTGTCCATACATTTTCAGGGAATCTCTGTTGATTATGATGGGACCAGCCAATCAGTTAATGAGTATGGGGGTATCTGGATTTCCTGCCCTTAATGGTAGATGTCATTCGCCTGGTCCATTTGTTCTCAAGAGAGAGGTCGCACAGGAGGTGTCTAGCAGTTGTATATTCCCATCTCCCTATTGAGAACTAGCCGAGTGTGCATGTGTATAGGAGTTTGTGGGGAGGTTAATTGTGTGAAAGGATTAGTTATCAGTGGAACACTGTCTGTGGTGTGTGGCTAACTTAACAACAATCTACTAAGCTCCAACATCACACAGGAATTGTATTCAGGGGCTTTTTGTTACTTATTGACCCAAACACTTTCACAACAGTTGCTTTACTAATGCATCTCCAACAATAACCCCGCATTCATAGCTGTGAGCTGTGGGTCTGTCCACTATGTCTATATAAAACACTTGCTGAAGGTAGCTGCTTTTTGATTCCATGTCCTATCCCCTAGTCGTCTTGCATTAGTAATAGTTAAATATATAAACTGTTCACATAAAAAAATGTTTTATACCCTTTGACTACACAAAGGGTATAAAAGACAAAAATAAACTATTATTCTGTAACTTAACAGTCTAATAGTGTATAGCAATTTAATTATATCCAAGGAATTAAGTTATAACATGACATCTAGTCCTGGAAGCAGGACTTTTCTCTCCAAATTTTTTGGGTGGAAAACAGCCAGACCCCATCACAGTCTATGGCATCCGCAGGTTTCCGTGTTTTGGGTCCCCAAGAGGACCTGAAGAACAGAAACCCAAGTTCAGGTATGAACCTAGAGCAAATAGGTTCAGACTGGCCGTATAGGTTGTCACAATATTATTGGACTATTCTTCTGTCTGCGTTCCATGTATCTCAAAACTTTTGTATTTGTAGAATAGATGTAGAGAAGCTTCGCTCCCATACAAAAACCAATTTTATGTTTTTACAGGCACCAACATCTGAAATAAAAGCCACCTGGGTAAATGAAATCAGAAAGGTATTGACTAGCCAGCTCCAGGCTTGTAGAGGTAACTGTGTATTATGTGTATTTATTTCACCTTATTAAAGATATTACTTTAAATGATTTCTATGTCTCTCCTTTCTTATGGGCACACATATCTGTCCCTTCACTACTTTTTCCAAGGGCTGTGACCCCACTTCGCCTGTTATTTTCAGCAAATGCCGACATGATTTATTTATCATGCTCCGTGGTTGTGGATTGCATTGATTTGGACATTAATCTTGCTGATCTAGTGTGTCCTATAAATACCCATTAGTTGCCCAAAATATAGTACTTTAAATGAGTACGGTATTTCCAAATGGGGCATATCTGCAAAACAGGCAGGGATCCACATCTATCTCAAAACGGACTCTATTGTCTCAATGAATGGTGAAAGCCAAATCTCTCCATTGACAATGAATGTAAAGTGAGCCCCATTCTCAAAATATGTGTGAGTTCCAGAGGTGGACCCTACATATTCTGTGCAGATGCTATAAATTTCTCATATGGAAATGCCTATTTAAGCAATAATATGGTTAGAAATGAAGAGCATGTGAGCTGTAAACTTGTAGTTTATTGATAGAATAAACGTCAGCCCTTAATGAGGGTTCCATATCCGGACTTAGTGATGATATTCATGGGTAACCTTACTTGCCTTGATACCAAAATGAACGGTATAAAAGTGACAATTTTCTGTGGGTTGTATTTGGTAAAAAAAAGGCTGTAGTGATATCACATTTGTATGCTATTGTAATACCATGGGTTACACTGAGACTTGAGTAAACCTGCTAAAATGTCTAGTGATAGAGAATGAGGATGTGTTAGAATCCAGCAGGTTTGGATTTCTGCTAACTATTGTGTTGCAATTGCAGTAACTTAGGGGTTGCAGTGGTGATGTAATTGTGATGTAGCAATGCAACATTGCAATCTTTATGTGATATCTTGTCCAAACATTCTTGTTTAGCCCTTGTCTAATGGTCATGGGTATGTGGATAAGAGAACATGAGAAGATCTAGAAAAAGAATCTGCTATTACAGATGTTGCATATCCCTCAGGAAATCTTAAGATTACAAAAATATAATTTTTGATGAAATGAATTCTGCTCATTTTTTGTAATTCTTTATACATAACTCATACCGATATATGTCTGCAGAGGCCAGTCAACACAAGTCAGTGGAGCAAGCCAACAGTTCTCCATTACCTACTCCATCTAGCACCAGGTAAGTATATGAAGTACAGACCGGAGTAAGAGTCACAGTGCGCGTCTTCGCAAGGATACTGACGTTTTACAATCCATTTTTCTTTCAGTCCTTTGAGAAGTAAGTCTGGAAAGATCAAAAAACTGGAGGAAAGAAAAACTGAGCCTTTAATAAGCCCTGACACCACTTTAGTAAACTTACCAAAGTACCTAGAGAAAGGTAAAGGTGAGTAATATGTCCTGCAATTGATGTTATTTGTATAACAGATATGGATAAAACATTCATGTGACTTATGAGAGCTTAGATGGTAGATACATAGCTACAACCCTCTAGCACCCTATAATATACTCTAATCGAATGGCTGTGCTTTTGATGCCTTACACCTCTGTTGGTCTACCTACTGCTGCATGTATATATGTGTGTGTTCTACATGGCTCTTTTTCTTTTGTCTCCTGTGTCTCTCTCATTTCTAGATGGCACAGTAACTAGCCCTACCTCAGAATCTTCTGCAGTTTCAAAAAAGCGCTTCACTTTGCAGGGTTTTCCTAACCTCAAAACTCAGAAAGGTAATCTAAGGCCAGCTGGATTCTATGCACTAACCATACTATCCTCTGCTTTTCTTAATATTTCTTATCATTTCTTCTACTAATATTTCACATAATATGCAGTGAAGGCATAAAGGGGTATTCCCCTGGGACATGTATGGCATATCCACAAGATGCCCCATAGATTCTGGTCCCACCTCTGGTCTCTGATGGCCGCCCTGTGGCAGTGAGAGGAGAATACACCACGTGTGCAACTCACTCCTTTCAATACTATGGAACCTCTGAGCCAAGTTGAGAGATGAGGATTAGATACCCCTGTTTTTGATAAAGATTCAGACCCCAGAGGGGAATAACTTCATAAGGCCAAACGATAAATGTCCTAGGGAGCCTTCACATGATGTAACGCTGCACTCATTCTGATCATAAAAAGACGTTCAGAATGAGCGCTAAAAAGCAGCTCCCATTGACTTCAATGGGAACCGGCATATGTGCGCTCTCCATTGAAATCAATGGGAAGCTTTTTTTTCCCTATGCTTTCAATGTATTACGCGCATATCACATTGAAAGCATAGGATAAAAAGCCTCCCATTGATTTCAATGGGGAGCGCACGTATGCCGGCTCTCATTCAAGTCAATGGGAGCTGCTTTTTACGCGCTCATTCTGAATGTCTTTTTACGATCAGAATGAGCGCAGCGTTACATCGTGTGAAGGCCTCCCTAAGATGGGTTTTCCTCTTTACAGTGTAGTTCCAGTTACATAATGTGCCACGTCACGTGTCCATTGACAGCACTGACGGCAGGGTGGTCTCAGAGAATATATGAAAAGGACCCTGCATACATTGCCTGCCAACCACAGTCTTTTCAGTAGAGTTGTTAGACTAGATCTATTTCACAATACTCTGCTCAAAGTAGAACTGCCACTAATCTGAGAAAAAGGAGGGAAAGTAAACTTGGTAGGCCATAAACCATGCATTTAGTTATAATACTGGCACATAAACAACATTTTTGCACAGTGAGGAAAATGTATTAATATAAGCCCACCTTCAACTTTAAATGGGTTATCCAAGATTAGAAATATATCCCTACCTCCTTCCAAGTTTTGCGTGTTGTTGCAGCTCACTGCACTTTTAATGATAGTCAGATGCAGTACCCAACACAAGCCATGGAGCGGTGTGCCGCTGTTTTCCAAAGTCAGAAGCCCTGTGCCCTGTTTTTCTAATCCTTATACACCACTTTAACAGTATGGAAACCCTGAGCTCATCTAATTGTGAAAAACGGCCACATTAATGAAGCAAATATATAAAAGAAAGATAGTGAAGATGTGTGAAGAATATTGCTTCCATTAATTCACAACCATTGTGAATTAGTAAATGTACTGTACTTATGGAATAGTAGTTTGGTCACCCTCGATAGATGTTACCCTTATTATTGATTTAATGGAAATTGTACTTTTCACACATCTGTTAGTGCACCATATATACATTTAATCAGCATGATATGCAGAATATATTATTATATTTAAATGCACTATTAATCACCGCTACAAAACTGCAGCAACGGTGGAATTGTCCTGCAGTTTAGTAGCAATTAGAGCAATAAACTGCAATTTGGACATCTAAAAAGAGCCTTTGTCAAGTATTTCTTTAGTGTGTTACTAAAATTAAACTAGTCCTATTCAAAGGATCTGCCTTCCAGCCTATTAATCTCCATTGTTATTAATAATCTCTGATCCTGTTTTTCATTTACTAAACAGAAATATGTGTTATAGCCTTTGAGTTTTTCTGGAATGCAACTATACTCCAAAGCTGTTCCATAAATCTTAGGACATTGGGTAGTAATCTCAGTTTCCAGACTTAACACCTTAGAAGAACTTTGCTGACTCCTATATTGTCCAACCTATACTATGCTTGTGCTTTCATTTAGTGCTAGTAGGAACCTTTGTTTTTTCAAGTCCTCTGCAAGCGTTTGCAGCTTCAAGTATTTTTCTTTACGTTTAACTTTGGAAGTAGGAGAAAGTAAACTGTTTAAATTGAAGCAATATTCATGAACTTCTGTAAAACTGTTTTGTAAGGGGCCCAGTATTAAATAGAAGTAGAATTCTTTGCAACTTAGGACTGCAATAGCCAATCCACCAGAAAAGTTTGATCTGATTTGGGGCTTCAAACAGTGGGACCTTCATTCACCTATAATAGTGGGTGGCCATCGGCAAAGTGCATTCGCAATTTAGGCCTGTTTAAGATACAGAAAGCACCATACCAGCTAGAGAGTTTGATAACGTAAGTCCTCTAGTAAGCCCTTCTTTGGGATATCTATGATACGTGCATTGCTAATCTTTTGTCATACTATCTGCTATCGGTTCACACCTGCATTCGGGCTATTCTGTTTCTCTGAAATATGCGGAGAGAAAAAGCCTTCAAGTAGCAGTTTTCTCTCTGCATTTTTTGTACGGGAACCGAGCGGAAACCACACAGACCCCATTTTAGTCTATGGGGTTTGCAGGTTTCCTAAGGTAACCTCATTTTTATGCGGATAGGATTGCATTCAGGGGTCCCCAAACGGACTTCCCGAACGGAAACCTGAATGCAGATGTAAACCTGGCCTAACAGAACTCCCAATAGGCTTGAGATGCAGACATTTACTAGGCTGGCATCCACTGCATCTTCAGAAGACTTGGATGTTTTCATGTACAATACATAAATCAAAATGATCATTCATATGTCAATGCCTAGAAGATCTTTAAATTAGAGCATCCACTAATATGTTACTGAGTCCAGTTGGAGCTACAAAGTGACAATAACGTTAACGTTAGTATGGGGTTCTCCTTATAAGGGCCATGTTACAAGAAGTGGTTGGCATAAGCACAGTATACATTTGTGGCTGGACAAAATAGGCATCTAAAATGTCTAAATTACAATCTACAGTATCTGTACATTTAGCAATGCAGACTGCATCCCACACAAACTCAAAGGTATGAACTGTACACATTTATCATTCTATCCTCTTTGGATCTTCAATACCTGTGTTTCTATGTTTTTTTCCTGTTCATCCTCCGGCAGCTTCTCCTACCAGCCCTGACAAAAAAACTAAACGCCATGAAGTAAAGAGTGACCCAACTCCATTTGGTTTAAGAGGTAGAGTGATTCAATGTTTCATTTTTCAGATTCTTATTATGACATGGGCCAAGTGTTTTTATCACGTATGAACATTCGTCTTCGGTATTCTTGCTCATAGTAGCCGACAGCAACCTAGAAATATGGTTGTATGTTTGTTCTGTATAACCTGTTTTTGTGTTCGTGTTACCTTCTGTTCAAGCAGGATTGGGTCATCTGTATTTCTTAAGTTAAAAAAACCCTTAGCGTGTTATTGTAAAAAATTATGTAATGTACAATAGCCATCAAATAGTGCTATTAGAATTAGAAACTTAATACAAGCTCTTTCACAGATACTGTTTCAGTTCTCACTCTGACAAAGTCAAAATGGCTTAGTACATCTCACCTGACCTTAGCAGACATGCGTCGAAGAGGTATAAGAAGTGAATTTGGTTTTATTTGCAGTGGATATGTTTTTTTCCTCTTGTGATATATTCACGCAACACCCAAATCAGTTTTTTTTATTGTTAGTGTGGCAGTAGTGGGAGCAACTTTAAGGAAGCACGGCTTATTAATCGTGCACATACTTAACCTTTATCCTTTTATTGCAAGGAAAATTAGACGTCATCTAAATTGCATGTAGTTTCTGAGTGCAGTGGACTTCCATGGTGTGCATACTTGAAAGCAGAGGCAGCATTATGTGCCACTTTATTTCTGAATAGTACAGCATGTGCATCACAATACGCATGCCAGCATATTTACTGTATAAAAAAGGGCACAAAATATATTGGCTTCTAGCATACAAAGGTTTTGGGGTTTTTTATAATCAACATGTGATTTTTTTCATTATTAGGTTGGAACAGGACATCTCAGTCACTAGATGTTTCAGAAGAAAATAATGATGGATGGTCCAGTGGAGAAGATCCGATCAATTCCTCAGATGCAGAGGATGAAGCAACAGAAACCACAGATAAAAAGCTGGTAAACACCATAGAATACCAATACCATATGAAAAAATAGACTTGCTTCTCTTTTAGTTACCATATAGGCATAGCGATAATAGAAATGTGATGGTTGGGTTTTTAAGGGGTCTTGAAGACCTCCATGGCCTATTCTTAGGATATTTTTATTTATTTCTGTCTATCTAAATATTGGATCTGGTGGGATCCTCAAATGCCCCACTAATCTGTGGTTTTCAGATCTAGAAGAAGATGGCTCCATACACTATGTAATGGCCATTCCACTCTACTGAAGCTGATCTCCTAATAGTGTAGAATGGCCAGTGCACACTGTAGAGAGCAGTCTACTTCCAAGTCCTTACACTGTGTACACTGAAAACAGCTGATAGTGGAGGTGTCGAGTGTTGGACGCACACAATCCAACAATGATGATCTATTCTCAATAAACTGAGTATTATATTAGCTCACTAACAACAAAACTTCAAGATGAATTTAGTTGTGTGGACGTATACAGTTGTGGCCTTTGGCCTGCAAATTGTGTTGTACTTAAGCAGATAAATGTAAGAAATGCAGCAAACTGCATTGTTCCTTGATATCATCAGTTGGATGTCCCAAGAAAGGGGTTAACTGTTGGTGTAACCTCACTAGTTTCTCTTGCATCTCATCTGCTGAGAAATAGAACATAGCCATTACATCTGCCAATAAATAGGACCAAGAAGAGCCATCTTCCTGGAATATATGGCACACACTGGAATGTGTAGCAGTTTTTAATTTCTTGCTGATAGTATATCAATCTCAGTAAAAAGTCTCAGACATAGCGGTATAGTATAGGCCCATAACAGTTTATGGATGCCATACTACAGATCCATAAAACACAGGCCTTATGAAAACATTCTAATGGGGCTGCAGAGGGTAAAAGGATCTCCAAAACTTTTTTTTGTGTGTTGAAGAGCTACTTGTGAAATATGTTTTTTTTTTTGTGATTTCAGAGTCCAGGTAAATATACTGTTGTTGCTGACTGTGAGAAACGTGGCTTAGAGGACCTGCCAGTGAAAAGTGGAGATGTAGTTCAGCTGATACGTGAAGAAGAAGATGGAGTGTGGTACGGCTTGATTACAACTATATATTTTTTTTTTTTTATAGGCCCAGAATCTAAACAAATAATCGTGACATTGATTTTCCCAATAGTACATTGCTGTAGAACAGTGTTTACTCTTGCCCAATGTGATTGCATGCTGTTCACACTGAATAGTTTTATCTGGTAAATGACATGTACATTAAACAATGGAATTCTAACTTATAATCATTTAATCATAATGAAGAACTATGTCAGATGCACAGGGGTGAACCTGCGCCTTTCGCTGTCCGAGGCGGATGACAGAAAGCCCCCCCCCCCGGGAGGAGGGGGAGGAGCGGAGGGGGCGGGGTGGAGTGAAGGGGGTGGGGTGGAGCGAAAGGGGCGGGGTGGAGCGAAAGGGGGGGCATTAGCAGGCAGGGAGAGGACCTGCTCTCTGCCTGAGCGTGAGGGGAGGCCGCTGGAGCAGCGCTGCTCCAGTGGCCTCCCCAATCCACCGCTTGGTGCTAAGCCAGTCCAGGACAGCTTGTCCTGCAAAAATGCCGCCCTCCCCTGGGCCCTGGCATAGCGCCGCCTGAAGCGGTCGCTTCAGGTCACCTCATGGGAGGTGCGGCGCTGCAGATGCAGTTATGTGTATATTCATATGACCAAATACAAGATATCTACTATTTATCTGACTGGACTAGAGCTAGATATTTGTGTGTGGTGACATTACCATGAATAATTTGTACCCACACAAGGTCTACATCATCAGATTGTCTCGGCAGTGCAGCCCCAGACATTTGACTTGTTACTCTACAGTAGAACTCCACAGAGGTCCTCAGCAGTGTCATGTGACCAGCAATCAAACTTCAACTACTACAGCATCTTATTTGTGAACAGAAAGCCAGATTCTTCATTCATTCATTCCTATGTAACCCACGCCAAAGCTGCTCTCTTGGAGTGAATAGAGGAACTGCATTTTGGTCCACAAGATGTTGTCCCAGCTGGAGAGTCTGATTGATGGCCACATGACATGGCTGAGGACCAGGGAATGGCTAACTTTTTATACTGCCACTGTTTTTTTGTTTTTTTTTAATGATACATTAAGGTTTCTTATAAAAAAAATTTTTTTAAGAAGGGAGTAGGTATTCGATCGAATACTATGGTATTTGAAATACTTGTGCTCGATCGAGTACCACTCACTATTGGAATGGAAAAGTTTGATGCAGAACCAGCATTGATTGGCCGAATGCTATACAGTTGGCCAATCAACTCTGGTTCCTCCTACCTTTAGAAGTCTTCTCCGTGCAGCTTCCCCGCGGTGTCTACTGCCTCTGAATTCACTCTGCCAGGCATCAGGCCTGGGCAGAGCCGACTGCGCATGTCCGTTTGTAGTGCGGGCATGCGCAGTTGGCTCTGCCCAGGCCCGATGCCTGGCAGAGTGAATTCAGAGCCGGAAGATGCTGCGGGACGCTGCACGGAGAAGACTTCTCGGAGGATCCAGCCCGACCCTCACTCGTGGACTTGGTAAGTATAATTTGATTGAACGTTGCCTACTCCTGAAACAAGCATTTTCCCCCCATAGACTATAATAGGGTTCGATATTCGATTCGAGTAGTCGAATATTGAGGAGCTACTCGAAAGGAATATCGAATCTCGAACATTTTACTGTTCGCTCATCTCTAGTAGGGAGCAATTAAAGAGTCTTTCATACATGCCTGTCTCTAGTATTCATCAGAAACCTGAATGTACTGTATATGCTCAGCAAAAAAAAAAAAAAGAGGGGGGGGGGGCTAGTGGATTTACTAAGCTAAATATGCCAAATTTCTGCCCAACACCTGGTGAACATGTCTTGTTCTTAAAAAATCAAAAAAGAAAGCTCAGCTCACCCATATATATCTTGGTTCCATAGGCTGTATAATATGTCTGGGGTGCACGGCACAGACACTCTATTCCGAAAGTGTCTAGTAATCCAATAAACATGAAGAAAAAGATGTCCGGCAGCTCTCCGATAAAATATAACTTTTAATGAAAAAATGTCATAAAATAACAAAAAATTGACATAGCACAGATGTGCTATGTCAATTTTTTGTTATTTTATGACATTTTTTCATTAAAAGTTATATTTTATCGGAGAGCTGCCGGACATCTTTTTCTTCATGTTTAATGTCTTGTTCTTGCTTATGATGTGTTTGAGACACTTCTAGCGGATCGCTGGACAATTTTGAAAGTGTCTGGAAAAGGGGGCATAGCTTAGAAGTGCCTTTTATATATGCCATATGAGTCTGAAGTAAGCCAACCAAGATGTGGCATAAGGAAAAGTGTCTAAATGTCTTTTAAAATATGGTAAATCTATGTAGAGTGTGGACTATTATAATAAATTTGGAGTATCTTCTGCCTGGTCTAGTTTTAATACAGCGTTAATAAATGTTCCTCATTGTATCATGTCTGTTATTTAATACAATAGTGTTGTAAGTAATTATCCAATGAACAGTTAAAGGGATTGTCTAGGTACCTAAAAAAAAAAAAAAAAAAATGATGATGGATGGATGGATAGATAGATAGAATTATTTATCTATCTATCTATCTATCTATCTATCTATCTATCTATCTATCTATCTATCTATCTATCTATCTATCTATCTATCTATCTCTCTAAGTCCCCTTTACAGGTCCCCCTTTCTAGTGCCGGCAGCTTGATCCCTGCAGTTTTCGGTCCGGTTCTTGCCAGATTTGGCATGGTCACATTTCATTTCCATTCAGATCAACGTTGCAGCCAATAACTGGTGACCTATGCAAATATAACACGTGTCTGCAGAGGTCAGAGCAGTTGTGTTATTTGTTTACTGGTTGACCTCAGCAAAAAAAGAAACATCACAACTTTTTCTAGCATGTACCAAAACCTACAGGAATATGG
This sequence comes from Leptodactylus fuscus, assembly GCF_031893055.1. Classification (NCBI taxonomy): domain Eukaryota; kingdom Metazoa; phylum Chordata; class Amphibia; order Anura; family Leptodactylidae; genus Leptodactylus; species Leptodactylus fuscus. Next base: position 180,547,187 of record NC_134266.1, on the reverse strand, counting down.
CTGCCAGCACTGAAACGGGTCAGATAAAATGTACATTAAATGTAGAAATTGTAAAGCCATGTTTTTTTTTTGTTTTTTTTTTTAAAAACTAGGAGTTAGACAACCCCTTTAACACAGAGCAGCTTCTCTCACTTCCTTCCACCCCATCACTGAGGGTCCAGCTGAAGTATACAATTTTTTTTTATTAACATTAGTGCATTAGTATGTTTTATATATACTGATAAATAAAACAATCCTTATGTCACCTGAGTTAATGCTGTGACTCTGCAACTTCCATGAATTCTCCCAACGCTTGCAACGTCCCTAGCCCAATGTATCTTTGCTTTTTTCGAGATTACATCAGGAGTTTAACAGTAAATCTCAGTTCTGAGATGTGATTAGATTAACTGTCATTATCTGTTGAAAGAAACATCCATGTTTACTTATTGCTTGATGTACTGCAGGTATGTGAAAAATCTGAGCACCAACAAGGAAGGATTAGTGCCTGCCAGCAACCTGCTGATACTCATTGGAGCTTCCAAGTCGGTGCATTCACTAAGCAGCTCTGGTAGGAGTCTCTATTGCTTACCTATGTTTACAGTAGATTATCTAAGGGCATGCACTGATAATATGTCTTTGTTTTACATTGTATAGAATCAGGAACTGCTTCCAGCACTTTAAGCACCTCATCCAGCTGCAGTGAAAGCTGCAATGCCAGCAGCACCAGCTTTTCTGATATCAAGAGCTGAAGGGGATCAGAGTTTGTACAAATCAGGTTTGTCATGGACGGGTGATCCCAGACTTCAGGCCAAGTGAGATGAGCTGGAAGAATGAAGAAAAGGCAATGTTCTGGGTACAGAGTAATCGTACGCCTGCGTCCTTGCCTCGATTTCATGTTCCTCTAAGAGGCCAATGTGGAAAGAACCAGGCAGGATGGTATTCATTGATGTCTTGTGCCAGACCCATATTCTTACACCGCACTTAGTTCAGTTTACAAATCTATAAACAGTATTTACTCCGTCAACATTTCACCCTTACTGTGGAACATTTTATGACCCCTTTAGGACATATCGGGCATAGGTGCCATAATTTTGCTCCATGGTATGTTTCTACCAGTACGCGTAGTTCTCTGCTGCTGGATGTAAAGATTAACCTTAAAGGACTTCTTTTCCTTCTGAAACTTTTTACTGAGACCATCTTGTGAAATTTATGGCTGTTAACGTTTGTAAAAGAACACAATTGTCAAGTTTTTCATGGCATGACAATTTATTACAGATATTTTTCCACCGGCCAAGCATTTGTAGCTGACATGGCTGTGTCGAGTGATGCCTATGAAGTTGCTGTAGCAGAGCTGAGATGGTTAACCAGCAGAGGATGGGGCAGCTGTCCATTTTCTATTATTCATAGGCGATATTTTTATTGGTGTACAGAAACTAAACCGGAAATGATTCACTGATCAGCACTTTTATATTTATATAGTGAAATGGAATAGACTGCATATGTCTATAGAGAAAATGGATCACAGCAAAGGATAAAGGGTAATAAATTGCATTACCCATGGTTCATTTCTGCTACTAAAGAATGTGTACATGGAAATCTAGTGAATTTGGGAATCCTGCCAGATATTTACAGGATCAGCACCCAATAACTGTGTTTAGTGATCTGCTTACAGGGATTATCCCTTCTCTTCCTCTGTCCACCACTGCCAGTCTCTTCCACTTTACCTCCATGATGCTGCATATGCTTCAGTGACATTTTTGTCTATAGGGATGCCACATGCTTTTGATATGTTGCTCCTAACTACGAAATAATCACTGGGACATAGGGCTGATGGAAAAGGTGGCCTACTTATTCAATACCATATGCATCATAGAGACTGAAGACACAATGGAAACCAGTGGTGGGGCAAAGGTAAAATGCACAAGGGAATTACAATGCACAATTTATAGATATTTTATCAATCATTTGGCCATTTTTAGAAGGCAAGACCATTCCTTTAATCTAGTTTTTTCTTGCTGACATACAGGTATCTATTCCAACCAATTATATTGTTAGGTTAACATGACAGAAATTTGGCGCCGAGTAAAGATCCACCGCCCAGCTATTTCAGTGGGAGTCAGACACTTGTTTTTCTCCTAACTGAAAAAAAATCACCTAGAAGAAAAAACAAGTGTCCTTCCCAATCTACAGATGGATTCAGCCAAGCCTCCCACTGAAGTGAATAGGAAATCTTTTTTTGGAGTTTGCATGGCAGGTCTTCCCGCAAAATCTGCCTTGTGAATTTACCTATATGCTGTTCTTTTTTCAGCGGATACTGTTGTGTTCAGGCATGAAAAGGAAGAGTTTCAAGTTTGTATTAGAGCACAATTGTATGGGTAAAAAAAAAAAAAAACCCTCTAAAAATACCTTCTTTTGTAGGAAATAAGATAAAGTTAGTGTTCATTATAAACTAAGTTGTTTAGACGCTGCCACAGCTGGATGTCCATGCTGTGGCAGCGACTAAAATCCCACCCATCAATAGTGGTCCATGGCTGCCCAATTTTGAAAGTAATACCCCAGATTTAATGTCAGTATGGGTACATATACCTGAATTTGGCTGTAAGCAACTGTTCCAGTATGGACAACCAACCTTATTCTAATCTTTCCTTCTACATATTTTGCCTGAGAACATGTTACATTGACCAATTGTGACAGGTAAATACAATTGACTAATAAGGGGCATTATTCTATTAATTGATCTTTATTTCTTTAGCTATAAGGGCTTTTGAACAAGGCCATATTATATCTCCATACCACCTTTGAGGTTTTGGTCATTACTGTTCTGCCCTATGACTTCCCTTTTCAAAAAAAAAACCAAGGCATACTCAATACAGTTTTATATGTTTGATGGTATTCTATTGTAGAAGCAAAGAGAAGACCTCTCCATATTTACAGCACCGCACAGTGCCAGTATAGTACTACATGGAGACCGTCTGGCGTCTTACTAGGAAGGCTAACAACCTCTGTTCACAACTGTAGAGTGTCTGTAGGCACAAGATGCATGGCCCCTTCGCTGGATTTACATGGTTTTGTAATGGTGTAAAACCTGCACATGTGAATACAGTCTTAACCATGTTTACAAGAAAGATAGTTATGTCCTCACAGTATAATGTGTGGTATGTGTAGAATACATTGTGGTTTTGCTATACAAACACTAATTATATTGCACTGTGCATTTAGCAACTATTGAATTTGTCAGTAGGTTAGGGTACAATATGGCGCAATATGTTATTAAAGGGAACCTGTCAGGTGGTTTTTCACCATAAACTGGCTCCATCATGTGCAGGATAAAGTAACTCCCTTTCTATTGGTGCCCCTCTATAATCTTTCTGCTGCAACAAAGTGACGTTATAATTATCTGAAAGCATAACAGATCAGATGCGAATTAACCTAAGTAGCCACGGGGGTGGGGAGCAGCTTCACGCTACTCACACTGTCAACTGTTCAATCCTAGCTCCTTGGCCTGATTGACATCGCTCTAATGACAGGGAGTGAGAAGGCTGTGAAGGAGATGTCAGTCGCGTCTAGCAGAAGTGGACAGTGTGACTAGTCTGATGCTTCTCCCCACCCCCTGTGGGTTACTTTGCATCTGACTTTTTATCTTTTCTGACTTTTATAACTTCACTTTGCTGGAACAGAAAGATTACAGAGGGGAAGCAATGAAAAGGCACCACTTCATCCTGCACAGTGGTAGAAAAACCACCTGACAGGTTCCCTTTAAATGTGGCATACTTCCATAACTCTTTATTTTCGGATGTACTGCATGAATTCGGAGTTCTCTCTCTGTTCGTTTATAGAAACTGTTGATACTAATAATTACTAGTATTGAATGGAGAATACAGACTACAATTATAGTAGATAGATGAGTCCAAAAAGGCCCTAGGAGCAATATGTTATGTTTTATGCCTTGATATCAGACTTTATTTTTATACATGTACAGGAAATATTCTTTTTATTTTCTACACAAATGTAAAAGGATATGTGTGAAATTGCCATCATTTATTGTTTAAAAAATCCTGAGATACATTGCACACAAATAGATGGCAACAAATATTACATAGATATATGTAGGAAAATACAGTCTACTATGTTTAAATATCACAAAATATGTTTGTCACAAAAAATAGAAATACTTACTAGTGTTAAAGGGGCATATCCACCATTTTAAAGCTGATGACTTATCCTCCAGATAGGCCATCAATATGAGATTGGTGGAGTCTAACTTTAGGCACACCCGCCGATCAGCTATTTGAATAGTTTGTGGTGCCTGGGTGAACTTGTCATCTCCTTCAAAGTTTACAACAGTATTACGTGGCTGGGACAATGCTTCAATACTTTACACTGCCACTGCGAAGAAGTGTTTCCCAGTCTGAAACTGATATAAACATTAAGAAGGCTGCATTGATCACATGAGCATAGAGGTCTCTTCAAACAGCTGATCGGGGGGTTGGTGGGAAGAGTCTGATCCTCACCAATCTAATTCTGACGATCTATCCTAAGGATAATAAAAGCTATATCACTAGTATCTGTTGACTCCTTCCAGAATCCTTTGTGGAATATTTTATTGCATATAATAAGGTTGAAACTTCTTGGAGTGCTCAGACGTACAGGTGGTCAGTAAGTTCTGCTTCCATTCTGTTAGAGAACTGTTGCTTTAGGAAATTTGTAGATGGGAAAAGCATTGTACATGTGTCAGTATACAGCACTGGAAGAGCAAAGATGGAATAATACACAAAGAAAAAGCAGCTAGCTTAGTTTTGCATCTGTTGTAATTCCACGTACTGAATCTGTATCTAAGAAAAGCCATGCAGAACATGTAATGAAATCTATCTGTACGTGGCTTTACAATTTTATAAATCACCTGTCACCAAGTTGCATAGTTTTAGAGCTAAAGGCTGACATTAGAAGCAGCTTTTCTAATCACAGCAGTAATACATGGTCACATGTAATAAGTGACACTAAGCTACTTTTACATTGTGTCTTATGGATAGGTTTAATGTATGCGCTGAGATAGTTCTTGGCACATAGGTTAAATGGACCATAGACCCCATTTAATGGACTGAGGCTTCAGAGTCGCTATATAGCTGGTATCCATTTTGGTTTCCGTTTTTAATGTGTCCTTTTAACATATGTGCCAGGGCTTTCCCTGATACATACATTAAATGTTTATGTAACACACAATGTGAAAGCACCCTTAGATGCCATGTTTTGCTAACATTCCAGTTAGCTAGCATAAGAGGTCTTGTCAAAATCTAGTAGTTGAAAGGGTCTCCTGAACAATGCAACTACCTCTTTATGTGCTTACAAATGCTTTGATTTTTCGAGTCTATCCTAAGCTGGCCATAAATTTCTACATTTTGTTGGTGTATATCATTTAGCTTGTGAAAGGTAGACTTTCCCAATTCTCTTTTGTACTACCCTCAAATAAATTGTAATATATGTCTGGTGGTCACCTATTGGAGAAAGTAGCTGTTGGTAAAACGATTGCTTGACCAACAGTTGTCTTAGGTCAATGGTCAGCTATAAGATGGTGTAGAATGACGTGTTGGTGTTTCCGTTAGCCATGGCCAATATCAAAACTTATGTTTCTGCGAGTAATTCTTCCAGGTTCTTTGCTCCTTAGGGGTAATATTCATAGGTGACACAGAAGTGTTAGTGTCTACAAATAGAGGCAATTCAGGGACATGCGACAATCTATTAAAGCCCCCAAGAAACTCACTGTTATATAAAGTTGATGTTATATACTTTTTTAGTCGGCGGTGAGGAGTAACAACTTGTACAGATGTGGACTTCTCTCCTACATTGTAAGTTATTTGTAAATACTTTGTAAAATATTTCACTGTTCGTAAATAATATTGTGTAGACATTTGTGCTAAAATGACCCTTTTTCATGGAACTATGTTAATATTTGCCTGTGATTTCTAAGTACTTGTCACTGCACTTTACAGACCACATCTCATCGGCTTATTTTTATTCTGCTAATGTAAATTTGAGTACAGAATGTGAAATATTATATGTATGAAGGTTCATTGAGGACATTTCAGGAACAACTGCTGTATTTCACTGTGGTTAAAAAAAAAAAAATAAAATAAAAAAAAAAAATATTTAAGAACATCTCTATGATTTCTTAGATTGGTAAAATATTACAATTAAAAAAAAAATTATAAATTGAAAGGGGGGGGGGTTCTGAACCATGAAAAGAAGTCTACTTGTTTTTTGAGCGTCTCTGGATCTGACGATACTCCATCTTGAGTGTGACATTGCCATCAAGATGGCTGACCTCTTGTAGTGCCTCAGCCCCTTTTATCCTTGAGTGGGTATACAAATATGCTATCTCTTGTGAAAGGTAAGCAACCTATGTTTCCCTCAACATATTACACAAGATCCCTTCCTCAGTCGGTTTTCTCATCACAACAATATTTTTATGAAAGGGAACAGGTCATTAGAATGTAGCCCCCAAACTCCTGATTTACCTGTTATCCATTGTGGGGATAGGTTCACAATGGTGCTGCTTTCAGAAGTCAGTACGAAGTCATGAAGATGGACTTGTTCTCCAGAACAGTGATGCAAGCCTGTCTCCCTTTTCACTTGTTTTAGGCCTGGTTCACATCTGCGTTCAGTATTCCGTTAGGGGAGTCTGCTTGGGGACCCCCGAATGCAATACTGAAGGCATTAAAAAGCAGTTAGCTATAATATATATAGAGATAGAAGAAAATTCAGACAGCACCTCCCAATGTGAACAGGTGCAAGCTACCGTGACAAAATACATAAAAACAGAAAAATATAGCAGCACTCGGACACAGTACAAAGGCTATAAGGAACAAAGACAAACTATAAAAATACTATAAACTAAATATATAAATAAATTTGAGGTTCTTCGTTGTACATATTTGATCAAACAGTAGGAAGCCCACCTGCCCCGAGAAGGCGACCTCATTAAGGTAGGACCCTACACTAATACCTCTCCTGGACCCAAGTATGGGGTCCATGTGTTTTCTGCGTGGTGTCCATACGAATTATGCGGAGAGAAAAGTGCTGCTTGCAATGAGGTTTTCTGATGCCTATAACAGACAAAAGAAAACAAAGGAGACATAAAGTTGTTTTGACTTAAAGTCATTCATAATCTGTAATTAAAGAGGTTATACAGTTTCTAGTATCGATGGCCCCCGCAGGTCACCAGTACCAAGACAACACGGTTATCAGTATTGTTTACATACTACGAGCCGTGTTGCTCACCCACCGCCCAAACTGTAGAGGCAAGTCTAGGTACTGCATCACTGCCACGTAGATTTCAAACAATACTGTGAACCACGCTATCTCGGTACTGGTGACCTGCGGGTGTGTCGGAACCTGGAGATCTAGTATTAGTGGACAATCCTAAGGATAGGTCATCAATATTAGAAACCAGATAACTCCTGTAAAGTAAGTAAATAAATAAAATAATAGCAGCACAAATGCTGTAAGAAAATTAAATGTATGCTTTAAAGGAAATGTCTAGTGTCAGCCAAATGTTGTTCTTTGTATAATGAAAAGCTCTACAATTTTCTAATATATATACTTTCTGTATCAATTCCTCCACATCAATGGGCATGTTATGTACAGTCCATGGTCATGTGATGAACATACATGTGCACAGCTCATGACAGGCATAGTACAGTAATCAGACGAGCTGTGCAACTGTGTATATATCACATGACCATGGACTGTATATCACATGTCTCTCAGCCAATCTAGTATCCCTACGCTGTGCTGATGAGATCCAACATATCGAAACAGCGCTGTCCACTGCTGGGAATCTGTTCCTTTTGGAATAGAAATACTAGCTTGGCAATAATCACTGCATTATGTTATTAGTAGAGATGAGCGAAGTGTGTTCTATCGAACTCATGTTCGATCGGATATTAGGCTGTTCGGCATGTTCGAATCGAATCGAACACCGCGTGGTAAAGTGTGCCATTACTCGATTCCCCTCCCACCTTCCCTGGCGCCATTTTTGCTCCAATAACAGCGCAGGGTAGGTGGGACAGGAACTACGACACCGGTGACGTTGAAAAAAGTAGGCAAAACCCATTGGCTGCCGAAAACATGTGACCTCTAATTTAAAAGAACAGCGACGCCCAGGTTCGCGTCATTCTGAGCTTGCAATTCACCGGGGACGGAGGTTTCCGTCCAGTTAGCTAGGGCTTAGATTCTGGGTAGGCAGGGACAGGCTAGGATAGGAAGGAGAAGACAACCAACAGCTCTTATAAGAGCTAAATTCCAGGGAGAAGCTTGTCAGTGTAACGTGGCACTGACGGGCTCAATCGCCGCAACCCAGCTTTCCGCGGATCCTGAATGGAATACACTGACAGTGTATTCCCGTATACCCGATATATACCCCCGATACCCGTTCCAACGGTGTGCCCCCCCACCTTCACCCCAGAAATACCCTGCAAGTCCCCTAGCAATAGAATTGCGGCTATATACACCCACAATTTTTGCTACTGCCATATAGTGCCATTGTCTGACTGGGAATTCAAAGAATATATTGGGGTTACGTGCACCCACAATTTTTGCTACTGGTATATAGTGCCATTGTCTCACTGGGAATTCAAAGAATATATGGGGGTTACGTGCACCCACAATTTTTGCTACTGCTATACAGTGCCATTGTCTCACTGGGAATTCAAAGAATATATGGGGGTTACGTGCACCCACAATTTTTGCTACTGGTAGATAGTGCCATTGTCTCACTGGGAATTCAAAGAATATATGGGGGTTATGTGCACCCACAATTTTTGCTACTGGTATATAGTGCCATTGTCTGACTGGGAATTCAAAGAATATATGGGGGTTACGTGCACCCACAATTTTTGCTACTGGTATATAGTGCCATTGTCTCACTGGGAATTCAAAGAATATATTGGGGTTATGTGCACCCACAATTTTTGCTACTGCTATATAGTGCCAGTTTCTGACTGGTAATTCAAAGAATATATTGGGGTTACGTGCACCCACAATTTTTGTTACTGGTATATAGTGCCAGTTTCTGACTGGGAATTCAAAGAATATATGGGGGTTACGTGCACCCACAATTTTTGCTACTGCTATATAGTGCCATTGTCTGACTGGGAATTCAAAGAATATATAGGGGTTACATATAACTTCAATTCCAGGGAGAAGCTTGTCAGTGTAACGTGGCACTGACGGGCTCAATCGCCGCAACCCAGCTTTCCCAGGATCCTGAATGGAACACACTGACAGTGTATTCCCGTATACCCCATATATACACCCCAAATCCCCGTTCCAACGGTGTGCCCCCCCCACCTTCACCTCAGAAATACCCTGCAAGTCCCCTAGCAATAGAATTGGGGCTATATACACCCACAATTTTTGCTACTGGTATATAGTGCCATTGTCTGACTGGGAATTCAAAGAATATATTGGGGTTACGTGCACCCACAATTTTTGCTACTGGTATATAGTGCCATTGTCTCACTGGGAATTCAAAGAATATATGGGGGTTACGTGCACCCACAATTTTTGCTACTGCTATATAGTGCCATTGTCTCACTGGGAATTCAAAGAATATATTGGGGTTACGTGCACCCACAATTTTTGCTACTGGTATATAGTGCCAGTTTCTGACTGGGAATTCAAAGAATATATGGGGGTTACGTGCACCCACAATTTTTGCTACTGCTATATAGTGCCATTGTCTCACTGGGAATTCAAAGAATATATTGGGGTTACGTGCACCCACAATTTTTGCTACTGGTATATAGTGCCATTATCTGACTGGGAATTCAAAGAATATATTGGGGTTACAAATACCCTCATTTCTTGCTACTGGTATATAGTGCCATTGTCTGACTGGGAATTCAAAGAATATATTGGGGTTATGTGCACCCACAATTTTTGCTACTGCTATATAGTGCCAGTTTCTGACTGGTAATTCAAAGAATATATTGGGGTTACGTGCACCCACAATTTTTGCTACTGGTATATAGTGCCATTGTATGACTGGGAATTCAAAGAATATATGGGGGTTACGTGCACCCACAATTTTTGCTACTGGTATATAGTGCCATTGTCTGACTGGGAATTCAAAGAATATATGGGGGTTACGTGCACCCACAATTTTTGCTACTGGTATATAGTGCCATTGTCTCACTGGGAATTCAAAGAATATATGGGGGTTACGTGCACCCACAATTTTTGCTACTGCTATACAGTGCCATTGTCTGACTGGGAATTCAAAGAATATATTGGGGTTACGTGCACCCACAATTTTTGCTACTGGTATATAGTGCCATTGTCTCACTGGGAATTCAAAGAATATATGGGGGTTACGTGCACCCACAATTTTTGCTACTGCTATACAGTGCCATTGTCTGACTGGGAATTCAAAGAATATATTGGGGTTACGTGCACCCACAATTTTTGCTACTGGTATATAGTGCCATTGTCTGACTGGGAATTCAAAGAATATATTGGGGTTACAAATACCCTCATTTCTTGCTACTGGTATATAGTGCCATTGTCTGACTGGGAATTCAAAGAATATATTGGGGTTATGTGCACCCACAATTTTTGCTACTGCTATATAGTGCCAGTTTCTGACTGGTAATTCAAAGAATATATTGGGGTTACGTGCACCCACAATTTTTGCTACTGGTATATAGTGCCATTGTCTGACTGGGAATTCAAAGAATATATTGGGGTTACAAATACCCTCATTTCTTGCTACTGCCATACAGTGCCATTGTCTCACTGGGAATTCAAAGAATATATGGGGGTTACGTGCACCCACAATTTTTGCTACTGGTATATAGTGCCATTGTCTGACTGGGAATTCAAAGAATATATGGGGGTTACGTGCACCCACAATTTTTGCTACTGCTATACAGTGCCATTGTCTGACTGGGAATTCAAAGAATATATGGGGGTTACGTGCACCCACAATTTTTGCTACCTCTATATAGTGCCATTATCTGACTGGGAATTCAAAGAATATATTGGGGTTACGTGCACCCACAATTTTTGCTACTGGTATATAGTGCCATTGTCTCACTGGGAATTCAAAGAATATATGGGGGTTACGTGCACCCACAATTTTTGCTACTGCTATACAGTGCCATTGTCTGACGGGGAATTCAAAGAATATATTGGGGTTACATGCACCCACAATTTTTGCTACTGGTATATAGTGCCATTGTCTGACTGGGAATTCAAAGAATATATTGGGGTTACATGCACCCACAATTTTTGCTACTGCTATACAGTGCCATTGTCTCACTGGGAATTCAAAGAATATATTGGGGTTACGTGCACCCACAATTTTTGCTACTGGTATATAGTGCCATTGTCTCACTGGGAATTCAAAGAATATAGGGGGGTTACGTGCACCCACAATTTTTGCTACTGCTATACAGTGCCATTGTCTCACTGGGAATTCAAAGAATATATTGGGGTTACGTGCACCCACAATTTTTGCTACTGGTAGATAGTGCCATTGTCTCACTGGGAATTCCACAAATAATTTGGGGATTCATTCACCCTACATCTCAGGCTCTTGCCATATTCACCCAGGTTGTCAGTGCTGCACCAGCTCGTTCCCAGACAGCTCGGCCCGAAAAACACATTACCTATATAGAGGATTTGGACAATGAAGACAACATGTTCTAAATCTAATGTCTGCACCTTCTCCAGAATTAAAATAAAGGCAGTGTTTAACTTTCAAATAGCACTGCACAAAGGAAGAGCTTATCAGCTTGTCTCATGACATGCTACTGAAAAGTGTCATTTGTGTATCTTAATGTAAATATAGTTGTATAAGCTTTTTGGGTTTTAGGCACTGCCAAGTTATTTATTACCACCCGCTCCCTTGTAATGATGATGACGCCAAAGTCACTGTGGGTGTTCAGAGCTCACAGCTTTGGTTGACATTTGTCTTGCTCTCTGTCGGTACCAGCTGTCTTTTTGGATACCGTAAAGTTATGTTGACTTTATTAACAGCTATAGAAGCTTTAGCCAGGTTGTGACGGTGTGTAACCCTAACAACACTAAGTGGGATACACATCAATAGTCAGTCTATGTACGCTAAACGTATCACTGAAGTAATTTTTTTCCCTCTCCCCTAATATAAGAAAGGAACAGACATTAGACCTAGACCGGGGTTCGAGGCTTGTAAAAATCCAGTATTATTTGTTCTTCATGATGTGAAATATGTGTTGAAAAGCAACCCAAGATGAAGTCAGCCATGTGTGCCAGTGTGTTACTTGGCATGCCTTTGCTGGCCCCAACTGTAAGGGTCACTCTCCATTTCCTCCATTTTCCACTCCCCTTCACACCATTTGTGGTGAAGCAATGGGATGCACTGAAGTGCACCCTCTAGCCTCGTGTGGGACAGGGACATCAGATGCCACTCCAACCCCCTCGTCTTCCTCCGCCAGCCAACGGTGCGAAGATGAGAGGAGTGTGCTCTGAATGTTTTCTGCCTAGCAGAGGCTAGTTCTCACTTACGAAAATGGCCCCACTTTGACCTGTATATCAGGCACAATGGTGTAGGTTTCAAAGAAACATGGCACCAACAAGTTGGAAAACGTGGGCCATGCGTGGACCGTGTTTGAGTCTGGCAAGCTCCAGATCTGCTACCAGGTTCCAGCCATTATCACAGGCGCAAAAATGCCAGGCCCCAGGTGTAGCAGGGAAAAAAAAAGCCATCTCAGCCAGGATGGCATCCCTGACCTCGGAGGCACTGTGCTGTCTGTCCCCCAAGCTGATGAGCTTCAGCACCGCCTGATGACGTCTCCCCACACCAGTGTTTTAGCGTTTGCCGCTAGTAGCTGTGGTGGAGGTTGCAGCGTCGTAGGGTTTCAGTCTACTCCTGCCATGAATTTTGGCCTGGGAGAGGAGATAGGGTACCTCAGTTTGCACCCCGGGACCAGACTCCACCACATTCACCCTGCCTGTCCTTAAAGATAAGCAGCATCCCTGACCACAAGCACTTGTCCAAGTGTCGGTGGTCAAGTGGACCTTGCAGCAAAGTGCGGAACTAAGGGCCCACCTGATGTTGAGTGACACGTGCTGGTGCAAGGCGGGGACGCCACACCGGGAGAAGTTGAGACGGCTAGGGACGGCATAGTGAGGTGCCACAGTTGCCATCAGGTCCGGGAAGGCGGGAGTTTCAACAAGCCGGAACGCCAACCTCTCCTGGGCCAGCAGTTTAGCGATGTTGGCGTTCTAGGCTTGCGTGGGTGGTTAGCGGTGTATTTCTGCCGGCGCTCCAATGTCTGAGAGATGGTGGGTTGTTGTAAAGAAGCGCCTGATGGTGCCTTTGATGGTGCAGGAGAAGGAGATAAGACAGAAACAGGGGAGGATGAGGGAGAAGTCAACAAAGTGGCGGAGGCAGATGAAGTGATGTCCTGGCTCGTCCTCTGGAGTGCATCGCCAGCACTGTGAGCAGAGGCAGTGGCATGAACGGCGGGCGACGTTTGTCCTGCCGTTGCTGCCTGCCACTGATTCCATTGCTTGGATTCCAAATGACGGTGCATTGAAGTGGTGGACAGGTTGCTCTTCTCAGGGCCCCTACTCGATTTCGAGAGGCAAATTGTGTAGACGACACTATATCTGTCCTCTGCGCATTCCTTGAAAAAACTCTACACCTTCAAGAAACGTGCCCTCGATGGGGGAGTTTTTCTGGGCTGGGTACAAAAGGGAACATCTTCGGACATTCCGGGTCTGGCCTGGCTTCGGCAAAGCAGCTGACCTCTGCCTCTGGACATGTCTCTGCCTCTAGCTACCCTTTTTGGTGCTGCACCTGCCTCAACATCCACACTACTTTCCCAGCTTGACATCCGCCTTGTCCAGGTGGGGTCGGTGTCCTCGTCGTCCACCACCTCCTCTTCCAACTCCTGTCTCGCCTCCTCCTCCTGCACAATGCGCATGTCAACTGGCTGCCCTGACAGCAACTGCGTCTCATCGTCGTCGATGAGGGTGGGTTGCTGGTCATCCGCCACCAAATCGACCGGAGATGGAGGAGACTCTAGTGTTTGAGCATCTGGATACAGATACTCGTCTGTTAGGTCCGTGGAATCGCGAAATGGAGGGGCAGGTTGCGGTACAGTCAAAGGAAGGGAGAACAGCTCTGGGGAGCAGGGACAGTTGGGGTTATTGTTCTGGGAAGATTGGGAATTTTGGGTGGAAGGAGGACAAGACTGTTGGGTAAGAGGAGGTAGAGGCTGACTGGCTGGTGGACAATGTGCTTTAAGCGTTATCCGACAGCCATTGCAAGACCTGTTCCTGGTTCTTGGGCCTACTAATCTTTGTACCATTCAGCCTAGTTAATGTGGAACTTTTGTGCAAAGCGCAGAACTTAGGGCCCGCCTGATGTTAAGGGACACACGCTGGTACAAGGCTCAACTCACCCTAAGTGCCAAAAACACTGCTGGTGAAAGGCTCTACTCATGCCAAGGGCCTCAATCTCTGCTGGTAGCTCAGCTTAAGGTCCTGTAACTTTGTTTGGAAGGGCTCATGTTAAGGGCTAGAAAAGTGAATTTTGGAAGGTCTTACCACATCACACACACACACACACACACACTCAAAATGACAGTTAAGGGTGAGGGCTTTTGGAATTCCCATTGCCTATTCCATTTGTGGTTGTCATGGGGAACGTGATTTAAAGGGGTGGTTGTTACTGTTTGTTGAGCTTAAATTGGGGTTTGTGTCCATCCATTTGGGGAGTAAAGAAGGTTTCCAGGTATTTTCCCACTTTGATAGAGGTTTTTTTGAATGTGGAAAGTGTGTAGTTGTTAGGCAGTGATGTTGGGGTAATAGAGGGTCTTTGGTGTGTTAGATGCCCCCAGACATGCTTCCCCTGCTGTCCCAGTGTCATTCCAGAGGTGTTGGCATCATTTCCTGGGGTGTCATAGTGGACTTGGTGACCCTCTAGACACGGATTTGGGTTTCCCCCTTAACGAGTATCTGTTCCCCATAGACTATAATGGGGTTCGAAACCCGTTCGAACACACGAACATTGAGCGGCTGTTCGAATCGAATTTCGAACCTCGAACATTTTAGTGTTCGCTCATCTCTAGTTATTAGGCTTATTGAAAAAAGTAATGCATAATGTTAAAGGGATTTCCTAACAGGCAGCGTACGGAGGCACTGTTTTCCTAATTACATCCTGGAAAACAGATTTGCATATATTTCCCATGACCATGTATATCACATGGCCATGGGCTGATTTTTATCCACTGGTAGTAAGCAGAATGAACAACAGCAAGCAAAGATGTAGAAAACCATGAAAAATTGATACAGAAAGTGTATTGGAAACTGTATAACTTTTCATTATAGAAACAAAAAAAGTTGTGTCTCACTATTTGTCTGAAACTGGATAATGATATCTACATTAGGTAACAGAATTAGTATGAATTTACCTGCTACGTATGTATAGCAAAACATGGATGCCCTGCTCTTCATTTTCCACCACTGGCATTTTCACGTGGGCTGTAATGCATCAGCGTTGTCTTATGCTGCTCCTAATTAGGCCTAGATTAATGGGCCTAATCGGGGGGAGTCTCGAGCTGCAGGCGGAATCAGCGGCAAGATCGAGCAGGATGTAGAAAAAGAAGCGTCCTGCTGCGATCTCTGCCTCCCATTGAAAACAGCGGGAGGCAGATTTGGAAGGAATCTGCTCCAAATTCAAGGGCGAAATCCGCCCCCAAATCAGTGGCAAATTCCTCCGTATGAACTGACCCTAAGGGCTAGTTCACACGTGAACTGCCCGCGCGGGTTTTGACACAGAGAGAGCCGCGGCGAGCCGCGTCTCTCTCTTGTCAAAACCCGCCCGCCGCGACCATCGCTGTCGCGGCTTAACCCTCTGCTGTCGGCTCAAATGAATGAGCCGACATAGGAGGGAGCTGCGGGGGGCGGAAGCCGCGCGACTGAGACAGCGCGGCTTCCGCCTGAAGAAAGGACATGTCCTTTCTTTTCTCCGCTAGCAGCAGCTCGCCGCTAGCGGAGAACAGAAGCCCGGCGGTCTCCATAGACCACCATTATAAGGGGAGGTTTTGGACGCGAAATCCGCTGTCAAAAACCTCCCCTTATACTCACGTGTGAACTAGCCCTTACTGTTACTAAATGTCTTGAGCTGGACAGAGTCCTTGGTTTTTAGTTCATTCTGCTTATTACCCAGTCCATGACTTTCAAGAATGATTTGCACAATATACACAGCACTATATTATTGTTTCTGTTACTGCTTCTAGCTGACAATGCAATGATATTGTAGAAGACAATAGTGCTGGAGGACGCGAAATAGTTACATAATAGGCCTAGGTAGCCCTAAGTGCAAGGTAATTATTGGATACTTGGCTGCAAACACATCGACACAATGCTAATGATAGTAGATTGATGGCCTGAGGCAAAGCATTCCAGAGAATAGGTGAAGCTAAGGGTATATACACAATACAAATTTTAGATCTAATGTGCTGACATTGAATGGGTATTCTGTTTTCTACTCTAACAAACTGGATATTGTATCATTTTCTATCATGCATGCATTTAAAATTCTCTTCACATACATTTATTATATCAGTGCTGACCCCTTTATGGAATGTAGAATGGTATAACCCATCCATGGGCTAACAGGATAGGACTAAACATGTCGTTGTTTGACCCCTCTAGCATTTAGTAAGCAAGTGGGTGACATACAAGTGTTTGACTGGCACACAGAATACATCCATGGGAGAGCCAAGTAGGAATAATGGTGGACACAGACCTTTAGTATACCTGCCTCACTGATTGTACATATATTCTACATAGCTGCTGGCATAAATTATATTAAATGTAGTACACCTCCCACTCCACTTTAGCTGTCATAAAAGTGATGCACAAAAACGACAATTGCGACAATTGTTGTAAACTGAATCTGCCCTCATGTTCAGTTCCTGAACATACTACTATTTACCTAACTACTAGATGATTAACTGAATGTCAGGGGGTCACATGTATGACACCATATTTGTCCATTTTAGTTTTGTTTTTTTTTCCTTTATGGACGGAATACTACACTGATACAATTTTCCTCACATATTTTTACTTTATTGGGAAAGTGGACCATAACTAATCGTTTAAGTCACTTTTTTTTAGCAAACATATTCTTTATTAAATTTGATATGATTTATAATTTCTTATGCTGTTATCTAAACCAATGAGCAAAAGGGTAACTGTTTCAAACCTCTGACTTTCAGGCTCCATATCTCGCCATCCACTACATAATTAAGTGTGAGACCTCCATCATTTTATAGACAATCATCTTGGCCACCTCATACATAAATTTGACTTGCAGCTATTAAGCATATGATTAGTTATACAGATTCTTGTCATGTAACTGCATTGTTACGGTTTTGCTCCTAAAAATCTAAGTGCTTATTATTTTGTTAATGTTTAGGACATGCTCTCGGTCAGATTCAAGCATGTCTCAACTGAAATCTGATCCCAGGTCTCTTCTATATGTTCACCAATGTTGGTGCATACTGGTTGGCTCACTTGGGTACGAATACAGCTCATTCTTGAACTCTTCCCACAAGTGTTCAATTGGGTTGAAGTCTGGGGACTGTGGGGGCCAATCCAGCACACCTACTTCATTGTCATTGAACCATTTCTTCACTAATTGTCATTGTTAGGTCATTGTCCTGCTGGAGCACTATGTCGTCCTTTTCATAACCATACTACACCAGTGTACAAAGTAACTCATCTTGTAGGATATTCACATATCGCTCAGCATTGAGACCACTATCAATCCTGGTCAAGAATCCAACTCCTTTCACTGCGAAGCAACCCCTTTTCATCAGGCCACCTCCACCAAACTTCAATTTCTTGATCAGTTATCCCCCATTTTTTCTTGTTTCTTCCGGACCTATTTTCACCCACCAGACCCATTTGCACCCAGTCTATTGTCTTTTGTCTTATCACTCCAAATCACATTTCCAATGTTCTACAGTCTCTAACAAAAGTTCTGTCGCTTATGAGTCATTTCTAAAACGAATGGGTGAATTTAAAGTCAGTTTATAAGCTTTTGATTCCACAACATGGATAAGCGACAGAACTTTTGTCAGGGACTGTACTGTCCACATTTCGTACTTTTTTGAAACCTCGAGCCAATGTTTTTTTGACAAAATTGAAGACGAGGCTTCTTCACCTTTTTTTCGGAACCCCATTCAAGACTTGTGTAAAGTACGTTGCACTGTGGTTGCATAGATGTTTGTGATCTCACTATGAATTACACGAGCCACCACCATTGCCGTGTTTGTCATGCCAGAATTGATGGACCTTGTGATGTGCTAACTCCGATATTTTCCCTGGACGCCCACATCTTGGCTTTTGTATGGATGGATGCACTTCATTTCACATTCTTCCAACTGTCATGTCACTCACGTGATGCAGTTTGTCAATTTTCTTGGTTGAGAGACTGCTAGTGATGAGCTAGACACCAGAAATTTACACTATTCAGAATTTTTTACTAACCTATTAGACTAGATGACAATGGAGATTATTACTGACCCACTAGGTTACAAAAGAAGGCCATTGGAATAATAGGATACTAAATCAGAAGTCAAAGGGGTTAAAGTCATCCATAAATCACCCAAACCTAATGTTCATGCCACTACATTAAATATTGTGGCTTGATCAGCAGATCTTATACTTATATAGCATTAAAAAATACACCTAAACCGTTATGTAAACTGCACACTCCAGCATTGATTTGTTACAGCTATCTCTTCTATCCTATCAAGCAGGTCCCCTCCCCCATATCCAAATATTTAAACAATGAACTTTGGACCTGGCTTGTTCCCTTGTATACAGGTAGTAGTGGAATAGGAAAGTCTTTCCACCATGAAATTAGAAGAGAAGAAAAGAACATGTTTCTGGATTATTCTGATGTTTATGCCTCTCATAACGTTTGCTGGTAAGTAACATAATGTAGCAGTATTTATTTTATATGGCCATTTTCTTTCAGGGCACTTTACGTGAAATACAAAGGGGTAATGGAAATGTACAGTAGCTTTAGTGATATAATAAAGTGTTCTCATTAGTTAACATTAGGAGTTTATATACCTGCTATAAAAATAAATAAGAAAACCTAAGTTGAGATGAACATTTAGAATGTAAGATCATTGTGGAAGTTGTAGACTTCTTGTATAAACCATCAGGATACTACATACACCCATTTATCTTACAGGATGTGACTATATGCTAGTATATGTATATACTATATACAACACATACCTACCAAAATGTAGACTAAAACTTCATTCTCTTAGCATACATTTAACCAATGATGGTCAATGAGCACAGTCAGAAGGAGACACAGTATACATTGTCATGAATCATGATATATAAACCACAGATTTGCCAAGTTCTTAAATAGCTACATGAAACCATTACAAGGAGTATATAGAATTCATGCAGCCTAAGTCATGACTACAGCATACAGAGATCAAAGAAGTGTGAAAATACTTGCACATAAAAAAATCCATATAAACCCATTACAGATATAAAAAACACAATGATTTACTGTTTTACTTGCGTAGTGTCTAGTCTATTACTATGGCATTGCGATCACGCTCTGTCTTGGAAGTAGAAAAACCAGCAGATGGGTGCAAAGGCATAACTAGAAGCTCTTGGGCCTCACTGCAAAATCTGTAAAGGGGCTCCACCTATCTTGTGCCACTTAGAAAAGTGGTATATTTTGTGGTACATGGGGGCTGGTAGGGCCCGTAAGGATACAGGGCCCAGTAGTGACTGCTACCTCTGCACCCTTCATAGCTATGCCCCTAGCGTGTCTACGTCAAATACCCACTGGTGTTAGCATGGAGACTAAACAGACATAATACATCACAGCATGGGTATATTGGTGACCATATATCTCTATTCTGTGAAGGGGGGGTTGTTATGTTTAATTATAAATATTGCAAAAAAAAAAAAAACCCTTTAACTATGAATAGTATGCCTAACACTGTCCTCTCTAGTATTCCTAGAGACTAAAGAGGCTAATACTCTGTTAAGGAGTCGGAGAGCTAACAGTATATTTGAGGAGTTCAAAGCCGGATCCCTGGAAAGAGAATGCATTGAAGAAAAATGTTCATATGAGGAAGCCAGAGAAATCTTTAAGGATGAAAGACGTACGGTAATCTTGTCATTTTATATCCTATGAGCTCATTCTTACATACATTTTAGATAAATGACAGTAGCTAAATGCTGGATTTTCTTATCAATGCCAAAGTATATGAAATGTTGAGTAGTAGTCAGTATACAAGAGCACCAGTATAATATCTACACCTGACCAAGATGGGCAAATCCTGCTGTTCCTTGTGCTTGTGGGACAGTGCCTCATAGATGTGGATGATTCTTCAGTCTACTTTTCAAGCTATGAAGTGTGCATTAAAGTAGTTTTCCAGTCAAACTTGAAAAAGTGGGGGAGGGGCAGGGGTGGGATAAATTAAAAAAATAAAGCAATACTCACCTACCCCCAGTCCTCTTATTTATCCCATGCAGGGACCAGAAGTGTGGTTCATGTGATGGCTGCAGCTCATTACCGCAGCCCAGATAGAGAGAACCGGAGGATGGGCGTAGTAGTGAGAAGTAGCTGTGCCACCGAATAGGCCACCAATGAGGATGTCCTGTTGTACTAACCGATAGTGGTGGTAGCACTTCCAGTTGGAGAAGGGTACTCTCTACTCTGAGCCAGTGTGATGCTGTTTGGAAAAGCCCTGATGGTAATGCAGGAACGACTCAGGAGGTAGGGATGCAGTTGAAACAAGTTGAACTTTACTCAGCAACTGTAAACTCTGCAGCTTTAGAATAGGGGTGGTAGTCTCCAACTGTGTAGCATTCCCAGTCTTGGATTTGAGGGGATGCCCAGTAATGATAGGGCTCTAGTGCCATACTCCACTCCAACAATTTTATCTCCAAATCTCAGCAACCTCCCGCAGAGGATACTGGGGGCTGCACTCCATGCCAGAACTTCCAGGGGTCTGGTTACCTTTAGATATCGTATCCCAGACAACACCTCCTGGCAGCGGACTCCTTCTCTCCTCCTGGCAAATGTATGAATAGATTGAAAACTGTGTGTTACTGTTCCTGCTGTCATTAGGTGGTGTATAAGTAAACACCCCAAGCTGGTATCACCCAATTATCATAACCAAGAAATTCTAAGAAAAGATGCTCCAAAATTGTTATGTTATGGGGGAATATAATTTACTAAAAAGATACTTTAGGAAAGTTGACAGATCCTTTTTAAACTGGAATTGTCAATTTAAGGAAAAAGAGAAAGGTTAAGAAAGATTTGATTAAAAACATTCAGTTCTGCAGCTGCAAACGGGGATAACTACCTAACATATCCTAAAAATACTGTAAGTCCTCATAAACAGGCGCCCAAACAGTTTCTCCTTAAAAAGAATAAGTAATAAGTGGTATAACCTTAGACTAGACCATCTATAATGCACCAGATGGCACTTACATTTCAGGGGAGCAATTTTGTATAGCAAGTCTTGGGGAAAACACTGGTCAGTAATCCCAAAGGAATGCCTGTAATAATTGATGGCATAGTTTGTTTTGGGGGTTTTTATGCGAGAACCTTTTTTAATATAATTTTTTTCATGTCAATACTGTGGCACCAACAGTCTGGAATAGAAGAATGTGATGTACCAGGCCACAGGACATATCTGGCTAAGCGGTGGCAGTGGTTGTAGCTGTGGCAGTACAGTTTGAAATAATGTGATGTACCAGGCCACAGGACATATGTGGCTGAGCGGTGGCAGTGGTTTTAATGGTGGCAACATGAGTGACAGTACAGTGTGAAATAATGTGATGTACCAGGCCACTGGACATGTCTGGCTAAGTGGTAGTAGTTTTGGTAGCTGTGGCTATACAGGACATGATGCCCAGCAGTTTAGGAGTAATAATTAGCATCGGCAGTACAGTAAATGGAACATTATACAGGGAGACAAAGGCAGTGGCTGCAGAGTTCATTCTAGATTTTTCCCAGAAGTCTAAAAATACTCCTCTTATCATTTTTTGCCAAGTAGGAGTACAGTGTTTGCAGTAATGGAAATAAATCAATTGTGGGCATAACAATGCTTCGAGATCACTATTTAAGCAGGGAAAACATTACTAAAACTGTCTTCCATATTCTTTATGTTCACAGCATCTAGGTGAATCCAGGACAAGATGACTCTTCACTACCACTCAGATCCCCCATAATCTTACAGAGTGCAAGGGATTGCCATGGCAATACATTGCACTGGGGATATGCAGATCCCAGATTCAAGTCCCCTTGTGGGACAGGAAAAAAGTATACAAAAAAAAGTTGAAAAAATTTTATAAAAAATAAACAAATAATAAAAAGTTAAAAACACACCTTTTAATTAATAAAAACAAAAACCATAATGTAATCAAAATAAAATAAACAGGTTAGGTATCCTCATGTACATAGAAGTCCACACTATCTAAAAGTAGTATTAATTATACCAGTGAACACCGTAAAAAGTATATACCCCAATGTGCAAATTAATGTATTTTAGTTACCTTACTTCCCCCCCCCCAAAAAAAAAAAAAAAAATAGTAATAAACTGTGATAAAAAAAGACGCTCTTTATGCTGACGACCTCCTCCTCTATGTCTTTCAGCCACGGGTGTCCTTCCCTGCCATCTTGCGTGAGTTTAACCGTTTTGGCCTCCTTAGCAATTTTAAAGTTAACCTCTCTAAAAGTGAAGCTCTTAACGTCATGCTTCCCCCTGCAGAAGCGGCCCAGCTCGCAATTGATTTTCCGTTTCGATGGCAAATGGCTTCCTTCACATATCTTGGGATTCATATCCCTCCTGATCTTTCCCATTTATATCGGCTTAATTATCTCCCACTTCTTGAGACAGTCACCTCTGACCTCAAGAAAAATGGCGCAAATGCCCTTTCTTCGTTCGGCCGCATCCACGCCCTTAAGATGGATGTGGTTCCCCGATTCCTGTATTTGTTCCAGGCATTTTCCATCCCGCTCCTGCTCACCTTCTTCACTCGAGTACAGTCTCTGTTTGCGAAATTTGTGTGGTTCGCGTTACTGAGCAGATTGAACTACCGGACGTAGTAGCTATACTGTACTACCGCTCCACAGTATTGCTCCATCTTTGACTGGCGTTACTGCAGGGATGATAAGCAGTGGGTCTCTATTGCCGCCGAACTGCTTTCGACCTCTCTCTCCTCGTTGTCCTGGATCCCAGCTCACTTTCATTCAAGATCCACTAGGCACTCTCTCCTTTCATTGCACTTCCTTAAAACTTGGGATCGGATATGCTCCAACGGGAGGGTGGCTAGAGTTCCTGGCCCTTTAAGTCCCCTCTTTGGTAACCCTATGTTCCCTCTGGGTTGCTCTGTGGACAGAGTATCCTTCTCAATGCCCACACCTCGTATACTGGTCCCTGTAACTCCGACCTCCATACTGGTCTGTCGCCAGCCAACTGGAACAAGTCCTTTATGCTCACACATAAGTTGCCAATGCCCTGTAGTGCGCAGGAGAGGAACTTCAAAATCTTGTCCCGATGGTACCGGTGTCCCGACCTTCTCCATAGGAGCTAACCCGAAGTATCTGACCAGTGTTGGTGCTGTGGTTCCGAGAGAGGCACCTTGCTCCACATCCGGTGGGAGGGCACCATCCTTAGACTTTTCTGGGACGCAGTGTTCTCATTGTGCTCCATGGTGTGTGGCTGTGTAGTCTCCCCGTCACCTCAACTGGCCCTCCTCTCGGTCATTCCTGGTAAGATTTCCAAGCTCAAGAAGGACCTTTTGCAGCACTTTCTCACAGCCACCAGAGCCGTCATCTTCAGGCACTGGCGCAGTGCTACTCCGCCTTCCTTGATTGACTTTTTACAGGAGCTTCTCCTCATACGGAGAATGGATGGATGGTTGTGGAGGATTCCACCAATCCCTCCAAGCTTGACTGTGTCTGACGGCCCTCGATGGCGTTCCAGGAGTAATTCGAGTTCTCTTTATTTTTTTATTGACAGTCGAATTCTGTGTCCTCACCCTTCTTCTTTTTTAGGTCGTTTCCCCCCTTTTCCCTACTGTTCTCCCTCCTCCTTTCCCCCCTCTGTGCCTCCCTGGTCTTTGTTTCCCTGTTTTTCATCTTGTCTGGTTTCCTTCAGTACTTGTTTACAGTCCTTCCCTTTCCCCTCCTTTGTTATATAATCATGTTTTTTATTATTAGACTGTGCATCGTTACTAGTATAATTTGCTTGGCATATTGGGGGGCTGTCCTCCTAACTTGCTGTCACTTTGTGAGGTCTGCGCGCCTTGTGCCTTGGTTTATCCTCCCTCCTTTTTCCTCCTTCCCCTGTTTTTGTTTTTTTTTTCTTTGCATAAAATCCTTAATAAAACTTGATTATACATAAACTGTGATCAAAAAGTCATACATACCAGAAATTGGTACCAATAAAAACTACAATTTGCCCTGGAAATAAAGAACCCTCACAGATCTTTGTCAACAAAACACATCATTAAAAAAGTTATACAGTATTTATCACAATATGGTGACCTCAGGAAAATCGTTATTTTGTTTGTTTGTTTGTTTTTTTAAATGAGTAAAACATAATAAACATAATAACAACCAATATAAATATTGACATAATCCAATATTACACTGCCTGTGCTCGAAGACATGAAAGGTCCTCTTTAAGGGCTTAATGTTGACATTGTCATATGAAGGTACTAGTTGTACTTTTCTATTGCACCATTTTGGCAATCATTTAACTTATTGCTCAAATTTTATTAACTCTTTCTTAGTGGAATGGGAAAAAAGTAACTTTTGCTATCCTTTTTAATTTACATTTTATAAGGTGGACTTTGCATCATAAATTACTTGTTACCTATGTTCTGTCGGTCAGTACAATTACTGTAATACAAGATTATTCAGTTTTTTTCATGTTGCATTACTGTTGCACAAAAAAAATCCCTTTTTTGCCAAAAATAATGTGTTTTAGTGGCACCATATTCTGAGATCTGTAACTTATTTTTCTATCATCAGAGCTTGTTTTTTTTCACCTAACAACTTTTGTTGTTTCTATTTGTTTCATTTTGGGTTATATGTTCATACTTTACTTGCATGCCCTCCGTCACCATAGCAATGCATCGGCACTTGGAGATCGTATTGTGGGGCTGCCAATGTGGGGGGCGGCCTAGAGACCCATAGATGCTACCATTATCTTTCACAGCCGCAGCTTTGTCAGAGCTGACATCCCTTGATGATGACATGGCCTCAGTTCCAGAGCTTGTGCTATCTTCATGATGTTCTATTATGTCAGTTTTGTGGGAACAGATTTCTGTCTCTGCAGTGTTATAGTGCAGAGTTCCTGTCTTACTAAACTAAGCTATCCTCCACTAGTCCTTCTATAATTCTGTACTCCTATTGTAATGTTGCTATTCTTTTTTCACTATCAGCAGCAAGTTCTTTGGATCATGCAATAACGATAATTTGTCTGTTCTCTAGTTCAAGTATCACAACATGGCTCTGTCTTCTTCAGCATCATCCTATATTCTGATGCAACATCAGCACTACTATCTCTCCACCTACCACTCGTGATTCTGTGAGTCTGTCAGTGATGCTAGACTCCAGCCTAAGTCACAGAGACCATGTGATCCTCCTTCTTCTCTGTATTTTACTGCTAATTACATGCCGGAGAAGCTATATAATTCATCCGAGATGAATCGTTAAAGTTTTAGTTTAATCAAAAAAAAAATTGGAAAATTTGTATCGAAACCAGTTTGTTACAAATCGGTTCTTTCATTTTTATATGTATACAAAGTTATTAACCCCTTCCCAACATCTGCCGTAATAGTATGTCGAATGTTGGGTATTTAAATATGGCGGGTATTCTACAGCAGAGACCCAGTGCTAATGCCTGCAATCAGTGTCCGCATTGATCACAGGTATTAACTCCTCTGCTGCCTCAGTAAAAGCTGACCGAGGCGCCACTTTGCCATTGGCGCATTGGCACTGCCATTTTGCTGGGGATCGATGGCATCTGGAGCAAGCTCTTGGGCCAGCTTCCCATTACAATTCTAGGCTGCTCTATGCAGCCTGCAATAGAAGTGCTGATAATTTGCAATGCATTAGAATTGTAATGCATTGCATAAGTGATCAGACTCCCTGGGGTTCAAGACCTCTAGCGGGTTTTAATAAATGCATTTAAAAAAATAAATAAAAAATATAAGAAACTCAAATCACCCTCCTTTCCCTAGAACACATATAAAAGTACTTAAATACTGTGAAACACAAATACATTAGGTATTCCTGTGTCCGAAAACACATGCTGTACAAAGCTATAAAAATATTTTTCCCATAAATGCCATTGTGACAAAAAAGCAAAAGTGCCAAACCACCATTTGTTTGTTTTTTTCACTGTTTTGCCTCTGATAAAAAATTTTAATATAAAGTGATCAAAGCACTAGCAATTCCCCAAAATGGTATAACTAAAATGTACTCGTGGTTCCCCCCCAAAAAAGACACCCTATGCATCCCCGTACATGGAAGTATAAAAAAAGTTACGGGTGTCAGAATATGGCGACTTGTAGAAAAACATTTTTTTGCCACAGTCTTAGGTTTTTACTAAGGGGCTAAAATGTAAATAAAACCATATAAATTTGGTATCTCCAGAATCATACCAAAACATAGAATACAGGGGACATATCATTTTGGCTGCAGAGTGAACGCCATAAAAATGAAGCACGTAAGAAAGTCGCACAAATGCACGTTTTCTTCAAATCCTCCCCCCCCCCATTTTTTTCCAGCTTCCCAGTACATTGTACAGAATAATAAATGGTAGCATCATGAAGAAAAATTTGTCCTGCAAACATTAAAACCTCATACGGCTCTGAGAACAGAAAAATAAAAATGTTATGGGTTTTGGAAGGGGGGCGGGGCAAAAACAAAAATAAAAAAATTCCTCCAGCAGGATGCAGTTAGTCAATGGGGACAATTTTTGATTAGAAGATTTAGGCATTCATTAATCATGTAAGTCTGACTAAATCATGATTTTATATTAAACAAGGGTTAATGTGAAATTCTTATTTTCCTTTCTAGAAAGAATTCTGGAGGACATATGCAGGTAAGTTGAGAAGAAAGAAGAAAATACACAATCTATCATCTATACTGTTTGCATTCTAGTAACATCAAGTCTTACCTCTTCACAGATGAAAACCAATGTCTTTCCAATCCTTGTATTAATGGTGGAACCTGCCTTGATGAACATCAGTTATATATGTGTATTTGCCCAGAGGGTTACGAGGGCAGAAACTGTGAAACAAGTAAGTTACTTTTTCCAAATTATGAATTTGTCTCATTTCACACTTCCATTATTTATTTCTTTAGTTTTCTTATATAGCGACATCATATTCTGCAGCACTTTACAGAGATATTGTAAATGCTGCCCCAAATAGGGCACTCTGCCAAATCTGTCATATGATGGACATGATAACAGACGCCTTTCACTTATAATGGAGTCCATTGTGGTTCTTTGAGGTTTATGTTCACTAGTAGGCAATAGTAGGTCAACATGCTACACTGTTCTTATGGTCAAAAGAGACACATGCTTTCTCAAAATCCATGACAGAAGCTCACAGCCTGCCTTCTAGTTCTTTAAAGTGTACCTCCAATTATAAAACAACTTTGTATAATGAATAGTACATGAAACTTTAAGAAACTTTTGATATATATCTTTTTATGTAGAAGTCTATGGAGAGGAGAAGGTAGTCTGCTGGAAAACGCAAACAACTAACTACAGCTGCTGATCTCTGCTACACTGTGAGAGAGCTTTTATGAGACTGCTGTTGTATCAAGATAAGACTACCACTGGCCATAATGAGGCAATAAAAGGCAGTTAATAGCCCCCTCCCCCTCCATACAGATCTCTGTGTGAGGTGGATACGGACTCTATGTACACAAACAGCCTGAGGGAAAATTAGAGAGGAGCCTAATAAGTGAAGAAGGAAACAGATTTCTAGAATAAGATACATTACAAAGATGTTTACTTTCACATGTACTATTCATTTATGAAAGTGTTCTTTTTATAATTGGAGATATGCTTTAATTTTATGTCTAGAAACTTCTATACTGCCTTTTTGCTTTGCAAACTAGAAGTCCAAATTTTTTGAGATTTACCTTGAGGCAGAAGAAATTATAAGTGGTCTTATCCCAATGGTCTTCAGAGCGTTGGTTGCAACTTTTTCAGTGCTTCTAACCACGTAGTGCTGTCAAGATTATTCTTTAAAGTTAAAGGGGTTGTCCCATTAAAGACACCTATCCCCTGTCCACAGAATAGGGGATGTGTTACATTATTTGGGCTCCTAACACTGGGTCCCCAGCTATGAGAAGGTTTGGGGTGTAAAAGTCCCCTTGCATTTTCTCTGTCACACAAGTTCTTTGGTTTTTCCTGTGGATAGGGAATAGTTATCTGTAATGTGACGGCAACTTTAACTTTCAGGCAGAGAGTAGCATCCAACTAAATTTTCCTATACAAATTTTAGCAATACCTTGAGAAATTGTTTATAAATACAAAGAAGCAAATCAATGTAAAAAAAAAAAAAAAAAAAAAAAAAAGACCCATTTGTTGGGGATACCAAACACCTTAGTAAGCTCATTTAGGAGGGGTAAATCTGGATGTAGACATAAGATTGTTGGCCAAACATTCATTCAAATGGTAGCTCCTTTCCTGGGCTCCACCATAAACGTATCCCATTGGCATGTGTCAGGACATTGTGGATATGATGTCTTGAGTGAAAATAGCATTTTGTACCCTTTTACAGATATAAATGACACACTGAAATGTGAATATGAGAATGGAGACTGTGAGCAGTTATGTTATGACACCTCCACAATACGACGCTGCTCGTGTATGGAAGGGTATGCTCTAGCAGAAGATGGACTATCATGCGTTCCTACAGGTCAGTAAAATAATATAGGTCTAATATTGCAACGTCTTATGATTATAAAGAAGAATAGATTGCCAAATATATAAAACCAATGTACAAAATAATTGTGTACTCATGGTCTGCCAGTACAATAGAAGTAATTGAAAGTAACTGCACTTTTTCTTTTCTTCTTTTTTATTTCACCAATTTTCAATGCCCAACAGTGGCCTATCCATGTGGACAGATACCAGTGATAAAAAAGAGAATAACAAAAGGTCGAATTGTTGGAGGAGAAGAGGCCCTGAAAGGAGAGTGTCCATGGCAGGTATTATTAACACTGGATGTGAAAGTTCTTTGAAGACTTACCGTATTTTTCGGACTATAAGACGCACTTTTTTTCCCCCAAATTTGGGGGGAAAAGAAGGGTGCGTCTTATAGGCCGAATGTGGCGCCTGGCACCCGCCGTAATAGAGAGGCGGAAGCCGGCAAGTGATAGACGCCATTTACAGGTGCCGGGGCCTGAGACATCGCTGCCCTGCCCTTCATGAAGCCAGCAGCGGGAGGAGTGATGCTATTCCGCTCCTCCGTCCCCCCGCCGCTGGCTTCAGGCAGGGCAGGGCAGCGATGTCTCAGGCCCCGGCGTCTATCCCTCCCCGGCATCCGCCTCTCTAGTACAGCGGATGCCGGGTCTGCAGTCTGTCAGCGGCCTCTTCTCCCCCGGGGCCGGTCCCCACCAGCCCCGTACCTGTAGAGTTGCAGGCCGGCTCCTGCGCGGCGATATCGCAGGAGCCGACCTGTTCGGGTGACAGCCGAGAGCCTAATGAGGCTCCCAGGCCTGTCACGGCTATATTAGTATTGCGGCTGGTCTCTATGACCAGCCGTAATACTAATAGACAGAATGTCCCATAGACGGCAATACAGTTGTATTGCCGTCTATGGGACTTGCGATCAAGTGACCGCAGGTTCAAGCCCCGGGGGGGGAATAAAATAGTAAAAAAAAAAAAAAAAAAAAGCTTTAAAAATATATAATAAAAATATGAAATAAATAAAAGTTCTAAATCACCTCCTGTCCCTAGAATATATATATAAAAGTAGAAAATCATATATCATAAACCACCGTTTTTTTTTTCAATAAAAGGTGATCTAAGCAATAGATATTCCCCAAAATGGTATAACTAAAAAGTACTTCTGGACCCGCAAAAAAAAACACCCTATGCATCCCCGTACAGCTGCAGGGTCACCTGTCAATGTGGCCTTGCAGCTGTTGCAAAACTACAACTCCCATATATTAAATATTTTACCAGTTTTTGCTTCAAAATTTTTTTTCCCTATTTTCCTCCTCTAAAACCTAGGTGCGTCTTATAGTCCAGTGCGTCTTATAGTCCGAAAAATACGGTATGTTAATAGCCCAGCTAACACATGACATGACTAGGAACATAGGATTGCTATAATATTTATAACATAGAAAGTACAAAACTCATCATCATTTGATTATACCCGGGTATTACAGTTTTATAAGTACTAGAACAGTGTTTCTCATGTTGGAGGGTGGGTCAAACAAGTAAGGTGACTCCTAGTTAGTATTAGCTTGGAGTTCTCACTACAGTGACCATAAGGCACACAACACTTTCTGGTTCCAATGGTCTCTGCTTTACCAACATAATTGACTCCTATGATGCTTATTTTAATATACTACTGGGTTTAGGAGACAAATTTAGCACAATTTTCAGTTTTTGCATCAACTTCAACTGCAGAAGCTAAAGCCCAGATCACAATATGTTTTAGGTAGTGAAGCCCCTCCAAAACAAATTCTGAGCAGGCCATACTCTAGCCCAGCTATCACTATATCCTAAATTGCATGGAATTTTGGATTTATTTATTGGACATGAAATAAATGTGTTTGTTAAAAAAAATATATGGTAAACTAGTAAACAGGCAACGTGATGAATAGTGCTTATATATATAAGACCAAACGAATTGCTATTTTATATATTTACAGGCTAGAGTGGTCTTAGACAAAACATCCACAACTATCTGTGGTGGGACATTAATTGCACCAAACTGGGTAGTCACGGCTGCTCACTGTGTAAAACCTACTTTCGTAAACAGACTAACAGTCATACTTGGTAAGTACAAGAACAATGCACGGAAAGCTAGAGCAAGTATCTTGTCTAAGATTAGGTCACATTTTATGTGTATGAAATGTACTGGGAAAGAAAACAGAAAAATATAGTAATGGCAGATAATAAAATGTGGATAAATGGCAATGTTAATATACAGACTGTAAATGTGATTATGATCATGATGGTAATGATGTTGTTTAACCTTACAGGCGATCATAAGATTAGTGAAGCTGAAGGAACTGAAGAAGAGCGCAAAGTTGTTCAAATCATAATTCATGAAAAGTTTGTAGGAATTAAAACAAACAACGATAATGACATAGCTCTCCTCCGACTCAACAGTACAGTCAACTATACCGATTACATTGTTCCTTTATGTCTGCCTGAAATCCAGTTTGCCGTAAATCAACTGTTGCACCAAAGCTCTTTCTCTGTTGTCAGTGGTTGGGGTCGCCTTTTGGAAGGTGGGGCTACTCCAGACACCCTTAGGAAGGTAGTTCTGCCTCGAGTGATGTCTCAGGAATGTATACAGAAAACCAAGCTGAATATTACTGCCAACATGTTTTGTGCAGGCTTCACTGATGGTAGCAAGGATTCATGTAAAGGTGACAGCGGTGGACCTTATGCCACTAAATATAAAGAAACCTATTACCTCACTGGGATTGTTAGCTGGGGCTTGGGGTGCGCCAAAGTAAATTCATACGGGGTGTATACAAGAGTATCTCGATATACAGATTGGTTGTTAGAGAAAATGCAGCAAAATTCCAGTTCGTAAGACCTCCCAGAGGAAAATGAAAGAAGCTGTGCAGTGTATATTTAATATTTTATGTCTATGATGAAATACTCTGTGATTGGTTGAAGTTACAGGCCCAAAGCCTGAGGCTGAACTGTAGAGGGATTCTAATAAACTTGTCACCTTTATAATTCTTATTTACTCAGGATAAGTATTGTACAGTATGCATAAAACCCTATTACAGATATTCATGCACTGTAATATGACAGTATATAAGTTCCACTTTGCATTGAGCATGATGCGGATACTGCTGAACTCGTCTCCAAGACTTATGTTTTATTATTACACAATGCTGATTTGTAAGGTTTTGATAGAGACATCTTTAGTAAGCTAAATCCCCAGCTGCATAATGGTATGCTTGTGCTTTAGTGGTCACAGCACCTGATACCCCAAACTTGTCAATGTATACAACATTTCAAAACCATGCAGTTTGTATACTCTTGCTAACGCTCTACAGGTATGTGTGTCATTTAACACAACATTTAAAGAAGACCTTCCAGTTCTTAGCATCTCTTAATAGGTGCTGTTCTGTCTCCCCTCGTCCTGAAATCGGTGCAGTTAGTATTGGAGCCTGATATACTGCTTATGCTCTGTACGATCAGTTGGGTAGTGTCAGCAGGAGCAGTCATGGGACATAACTAAGAGCTCCAATCAGAGACAGCCAGTGTCAGAGCTCCGAATCACAGCCTGACCCCGCTCCTGCCTGACACCGCCCTCCTGACAGTACAGAGCCTGCAGCATTTATTGCTCAGGAAGAGTGAGGGCTGGAGAAAAAATCCAACTCTGTTAGAATCAGTGGAGCGGCAGCTATTAAATTGTATAAAGAGCTGGACTTAGCAGAAGTGGTGAAAAGGTTCTCTAAAACAATGTGCATCTATTTAAAGGGGCTCTATCATTAGATTTTCCGGTTTTTAGATAAACATTTGCCTGAATAGCCTTTAAAAAGGCTATTAAGGTGCTGCTAATTGTTTTTGAAAAATGGAAAGCTGATGTTATAGAAATGTCTCAGAAAAAAAACAAAACATTGGATCTTATAATATAGTCTGTTTAAATGGTTTCTAAGACTTTGCAAAGCTTTTCATCACAGAATGTGGTTTCTGCTGTGTATAAATAAATATATATATATATATTTATATATATATTAACCTTTAATGCAAAAACAAATACATAGAAATAAACACTTTTGAAATGATGTTTGCATATAACTATAGATGCATCAACTATTCTTTAAATTTATTTATTTAAATCTATATAAAAACTGTATAAAACCCTTAATACAAATGTGCAGAATTTTTACTGCCTCTTGCTGGTAAACACTAGAGATGAGCGAGTAGTACTCGATCGAGTAGGTATTCGATCGAATACTACGGTATTCGAAATACTCGTACTCGATCGAGTACCACTCGCTATTCGAATGGAAAAGTTCGATGCAGAATGGAAAAGTTCGATGCAGAGCCGACTGCGCATGCCCGCTTGTAGTGCGGGCATGCGCAGTCGGCTCTGCCCAGGCCCGATGCCTGGCAGAGTGAATTCAGAGCCGGAAGATGCCGCGGGGACGCTGCACAGAGAAGACTTCTCGGAGAATCCAGCCCGACTCTCACTCGTGGACTTGGTAAGTGTAATTTGATCGAACGTTGCCTACCCCTGAAACGAGCATTTTCCCCCCATAGACTATAATAGGGTTCAATATTCGATTCGAGTAGTCGAATATTGAGGGGCTACTCGAAACGAATATCGAATCTTGAACATTTTACTGTTCGCTCATCTCTAGTAAACACAAGACATCACAATGAGGTGCTGTGGTATTACAATGACCTTTAAAGCATCACAATGGAGCATTCTGATGCCACAAATGGACATTTTGATGAAGCATTGTCACATCACAACTAAGTATTGTTGTCATCATCATGATGGAGAATTCTGACTTTGAGGTGGTTTAAAATCACAATAAGGTATTATGGCATCACACTGGAGAATTGTAAAATCATCAGAATGGGCGTTGTGACATTATAATTTAACAATAGGGCATCACATTAGTAATCTGTAACATTACATTAAGGTTCTGTATTATGAAAATGGGTCATTCTCACATCACTATGGAGTTCTTTGACTTCACACCGGCATTGAGGCAATGTGTCATCCCTACGGAGTATTGCACCATTACAAGGCAGAATTCTGATGTCACACTAGGACATTGTGACAACACAATGGGACATTATGCCATCACAATTAACATACATTACAATGGGGCCCTGTCACACTACCATAGGATTTTGTGACTTCACTTTGTGGTTTATGACCTCACAGTGGAAGCATTGTGACATCACAATGGGCTCTATGACATTACAGTGGGATATTATGACATCACACTGGAAATTCTGTTATCACAGTGATTCTTTCTTACATCACAATAAGGCACTGTGACCTCATATGTAGACTTTCTGGCATCTCAGTGGAGCTATGTGACATTACATTGGGCTACTGTAAAATCTCATTCAAGCACTGGGACATTATATTTGGGTATTGTGTCATCACAATGGGGAAATTTCACATAATAGTTGTTTTTTTTGACATCACAATGCTTAATTTTGTTAACATAGTACTGAAGTGTGTTGTCACAGTGCCAATTGAAATTGTACAATACCCTACTGTTATGTTACATAACCACAATGGAATGTTGTGATCTCACATTGGTGTGACATCACAATAGAGCGCATCTATATAACGGTGGCATTTGGGTCATTACAATGGGACATTATGACACCACAATAGGGCTGTACGACACTACAGTTGGACTCTATAGGGCATTGTGATTTCACATGTTGTGGGGAAGTTAGCTCGGTAGAAGCAGTGGTGTGGACCCAAACAGTCAAGGCAGGGACACTACATATGCAGCAAACTGGTTTATTTACAAAAAAAAAAAAGGAAAATAACTAAATCTTGGCACCAAGCACAAAATAAACAACACAAAATACAGCCTTAACTTCAGGCAAAAACTAAATAAATACCTGCTCGTCTGAGCCACTAGCTAAACAGAACGGATAACCTAACTATACATATGGCTTACTTCCAGACACACAAACAAAACAGGAGCAATATAGTCTCACTGGACTCAGGGTTACAGGACAGACCCATACACCTCCTTTCACCTCATGGAATTGCACTGCAATGCAAGAGCTGCAGCCATTTCTAGCCCAGTAATGTGCCAAGGATCTACACCTGGGCTGAGGCCTACTCCAGATCTGCCCTGGACCACTCATATGTCAGAAACCTGGGACTGACATATCTGGACTCCAGCATTCTGCCTGTCACCTTCTCACTATATATACTGTATATATATCCATACCTCCCAACCGTCCCGATTTCCGCGGGACAGTCACGATTTGGGTGACATGTCCCGCGGTCCCGGTTGGAGGGAGGTATGTCCCGATTTCAACTCAGATCTGCGTCCAGAGGACGCAGATCTGAGTTGAACACATATGCGGCTGAAGCAAGGAACTGACACAGGTCAGCTCCTCGCTTCGCCGCTGTGCGCCTCTCTCCCTGACACATATGCGGCTGAAGCGAGGAGCTGACCTGTGTCAGCTCCTCGCTTCGCCGCTGCCGCCGGTCTCGCTGACACATATTCGGCTGAAGCGAGGAGCTGACAGCCTCACTTCAGCCGAATATGTGTCAGTGAGACCGGCGGCAGCGGCAAAGCGAGGAGCTGACACAGGTCAGCTCCTCGCTTCAGACGCATATGTGTCAGCGAGAGGGGCGCGCAGAGAGTGGAGAGGGAGCGGAGGAGAAGGTAAGTTTAATGTGGAGATGGAACGTGAAACTGGGGGCAGATGAAGGAGAGGATGGCATGACACTGGGGGCAGAGATGGGGAGGACGGCATGACACTTGGGGCAGATGAAGGAGGGGACGGCATGACACTGGGGGCAGAGATGGAAAGGACGGCATGACACTGGGGGCAGAGATGGGGAGGACGGCATGACACTTGGGGCAGATGAAGGAGGGGACGGCATGACACTGGGGGCAGAGATGGAGAGGACGGCATGACACTGGGGGCAGAGATGGGGAGGACGGCATGACACTTGGGGCAGATGAAGGAGGGGACGGCATGACACTGGGGGCAGAGATGGAGAGGACGGCATGACACTGGGGGCAGAGATGGAGAGGACGGCATGACACTGGGGGCAGAGATGGAGAGGACGGCATGACACTGGGGGCAGAGATGGAGAGGACGGCATGACACTGGGGGCAGATGAAGGAGGGGATGGCATGACACTGGGGGCAAAGATGGAGGGGACATGAATCTGGGGGCAGAGATGGAGGGGACATGAAACTGGGGACTGATGAAGGGTGTTTATGAAACTGGGGGAGAGATAGAGGGGGGACATATAATTTACGGGTGACTGTAGGAGGATTATACTGTGTGCGGGCACATGAAAAATTAACAAGTGGGCGGAGTCAACACAAAAGTAGGCGGGGCTAAATTTTCCACGGCGCCGCACATTTTGTCCCTTTTTCAGATTTTAAAAAGTTGGGAGGTATGTATATCAGCTGTGAGCATGAGATCTTACTACCAAAGGAACTACTTCATGTTATCGTGATAGCTGCATATGTCCCCCACCTCTGCAAAATAGCTGTTTTTGCCTGTTATGTCTACATGCTGTGCCCCCTCCTCATGTCCTCCAACGCTGATCGGACTATATTATCGACATCATTTCGCACAGAGAACTAAATGATCCTGAAGTTTTTTCTTTCTTTTAGTTGCTATGACTCCTAGTATCTTTTTTCTATCTGGTATGAGCTTGTATGTGTTCTCTCTTGCTATATACTGTATTACTGTACTATCCATGATGCTGTATGTATGTTTTGATGCCTTGGTCAAACTTGACAGAGGAACTATCTTCCCTGCAGCACATGGACACCACCATCTTACTGATAATGACCGTCCCATGGAACAAAGTCCAAGATCAGTTGCTATGACAGCCTGGAACCTATTGAAGCCTAATCAATATGGTCCCCTAGTCATTAGTACCTTGACAGTCTTTGAATGCCTATATGGCACTTATACTACAATGGCGGGGCTGATCTCTTCTATTTATTCACTCCCTTTCAGATCCCTTTCCCAGACATGCCTACATGACCAAGTGGGAGACCTGAATGGGTAAGGAACTCCCCCTGACGGCATGTCCCAGATATGGAGAAGGGCGTCAAATCAAAGAGAACCAGTACAAACATTTGTCCTGCTGGTATTAGACACCAAATTTACTACATTCAATGAATCCTGCAGTCCCTGCCTTATGTTAGAGGTGTGGCACACTCTATCACATATTTTTGTAATGTTTGAACATCCTTCCATACTGGCACATGGTCCGGAGACTATTGAGATTGGTGATGTGTCTAGACTAGAGATGAGCGAACACTAAAATGTTCGAGGTTCAAAATTCGAATCGAACAGCCACTCACTGTTCGTGTGTTCGAACGGGTTTCGAACCCCATTATAGTCTATGGGGAACATATACTCGTTAAGGGGGAAACCCAAATCCGTGTCTGGAGGGTCACCAAGTCCACTATGACACCACAGGAAATGATGCCAACACCTCTGGAATGACACTGGGACAGCAGGGGAAGCATGTCTGGGGGCATCTAACACACCAAAGACCCTCTATTACCCCAACATCACAGCCTAACAACTACACACTTTACACACTCAATACCACCTCTCTGACAGTAGGAAAACACCTTGAAACATGTGTATTTGGCACTTGCAGTGAAGAGAGCTTGTCACCAGCAGTGAATTTGGCCCTTGTAGTAAGTTGAGGTTGGCACCAACATTTGTTTTGAAAATCAGGGTGGATTCAGCCTCTAACCAGCAGAGTTGGGGCAAATTCATGGTGAAGGGAGCCTCTAAAAACCCCAGTTTGGACCAATTCATGGTGCAGGGAGCCTCTAAAAACCCCAGTTTGGACCAATTTATGGTGGAGGGAGCCTCTAAACAGCCCAGTTTGGGCAAATTCATGGTGGAGGGAGCCTCTAAAAAACCCAGTTTGGACCAATTCATGGTGGAGGGAGCCTCTAAACAGCCCAGTTTGGCCCAATTCATGGTGGAGAGAGCCTCTAAACAGCCCAGTTTGGCCCAATTCATGGTGGAGGGAGCCTCTAAAAAACCCAGTATGGACCAATTCATGGTGGAGGGAGCCTCTAACCAGCCCAGTTTGGGCAAATTCATGGTGGAGGGAGCCTCTAACCAGCCCAGTTTGGGCAAATTCATGGTGGAGGGAGCCTCTAAAAACCCCAGTTTGGACCAATTCATGGTGGAGGGAGCCTCTAAAAACCCCAGTTTGGACCAATTCATGGTGGAGGGAGCCTCTAACCAGCCCAGTTTGGACCAATTCATGGTGGAGGGAGACTCTAACCAGCCCAGTTTGGGCAAATTCATGGTGGAGGGAGCCTCTAAAAACCCCAGTTTGGACCAATTCATGGTGGAGGGAGCCTCTAACCAGCCCAGTTTGGGCAAATTCATGGTGGAGGGAGCCTCTAACCAGCCCAGTTTGGGCAAATTCATGGTGGAGGGAGCCTCTAAAAACCCCAGTTTGGACCAATTCATGGTGGAGGGAGCCTCTAAAAACCCCAGTTTGGACCAATTCATGGTGGAGGGAGCCTCTAACCAGCCCAGTTTGGACCAATTCATGGTGGAGGGAGCCTCTAACCAGCCCAGTTTGGGCAAATTCATGGTGGAGGGAGCCTCAAAAAACCCCAGTTTGGGCAAATTCATGGTGGAGGGAGCCTCTAAAACCCCAGTTTGGACCAATTCATGATGGAGGGAGCCTCTAACCAGCCCAGTTTGGGCAAATTCATGGTGGAGGGAGCCTCTAAAAACCCCAGTTTGGGCAAATTCATGGTGGAGGGAGCCTCTAAAAGCCCCAGTTTGGACCAATTCATGGTGGAGGGAGCCTCTAACCAGCCCAGTTTGGGCAAATTCATGGTGGAGGGAGCCTCTAAAAACACCAGTTTGGACCAATTCAGGGTGGAGTGAGCCTCTAACCAGCCCAGTTTGGACCAATTCATGGTGGAGGGAGCCTCTAACCAGCTCAGTTTGGGCAAATTCATGGTGGAGGGAGCCTCTAAAACCCCCAGTTTGGGCAAATTCATGGTGGAGGGAGCCTCTAAAAACCCCAGTTTGGACCAATTCATGGTGGAGGGAGCCTCTAACCAGCCCAGTTTGGGCAAATTCATGGTGGAGGGAGCCTCTAAAAACCCCAGTTTGGACCAATTCATGGTGGAGGGAGCCTCTAACCAGCCCAGTTTGGGCAAATTCATGGTGGAGGGAGCCTCTAACCAGCCCAGTTTGGATCAATTCATGGTGGAGGGAGCCTCTAACCAGCCCAGTTTGGGCAAATTCATGGTGGAGGGAGCCTCTAAAAACCCCAGTTTGGGCAAATTCATGGTGGAGGGAGCCTCTAAAATCCCCAGTTTGGACCAATTCATGGTGGAGGGAGCCTCTAAAAACCCCAGTTTGGACCAATTCATGGTGGAGGGAGCCTCTAACCAGCCCAGTTTGGGCAAATTCATGGTGGAGGGAGCCTCTAAAAACCCCAGTTTGGACCAATTCATGGTGGAGGGAGCCTCTAACCAGCCCAGTTTGGGCAAATTCATGGTGGAGGGAGCCTCTAAAAACCTCAGTTTGGGCAAATTCATGGTGGAGGGAGCCTCTAAAACCCCCAGTTTGGACCAATTCATGGTGGAGGGAGCCTCTAACCAGCCCAGTTTGGGCAAATTCATGGTGGAGGGAGCCTCTAAAAACCCCAGTTTGGACCAATTCATGGTGGAGGGAGCCTCTAAACAGTCCAGTTTGGCCCAATTCATGGTGGAGGGAGCCTCTAACCAGCCCAGTTTGGACCAATTCATGGTGGAGGGAGCCTCTAACCAGCCCAGTTTGGACCAATTAATGGTGGAGGGAGCCTCTAACCAGCCCAGTTTGGGCAAATTCATGGTGGAGGGAGCCTCTAAAAACCCCAGATTGGACCAATTCATGGTGGAGGGAGCCTCTAAAAACCCCAGTTTGGACCAATTCATGGTGGAGGGAGCCTCTAACCAGCCCAGTTTGGGCAAATTCATGGTGGAGGGAGCCTCTAAAAACCCCAGTTTGGACCAATTCATGGTGGAGTGAGCCTCTAACCAGCCCAGTTTGGACCAATTCATGGTGGAGGGAGCCTCTAACCAGCCCAGTTTGGGCAAATTCATGGTGGAGGGAGCCTCTAAAAACCCCAGTTTGGACCAATTCATGGTGGAGTGAGCCTCTAACCAGCCCAGTTTTGACCAATTCATGGTGGAGGGAGCCTCTAACCAGCTCAGTTTGGGCAAATTCATGGTGGAGGGAGCCTCTAAAAACCCCAGTTTGGGCAAATTCATGGTGGAGGGAGCCTCTAACCAGCCCAGTTTGGACCAATTCATGGTGGAGGGAGCCTCTAACCAGCCCAGTTTGGGCAAATTCATGGTGGAGGGAGCCTCTAAAAACCCCAGTTTGGGCAAATTCATGGTGGAGGGAGCCTCTAAAAGCCCCAGTTTGGACCAATTCATGGTGGAGGGAGCCTCTAACCAGCCCAGTTTGGGCAAATTCATGGTGGAGGGAGCCTCTAAAAACCCCAGTTTGGACCAATTCATGGTGGAGGGAGCCTCTAACCAGCCCAGTTTGGGCAAATTCATGGTGGAGGTAGCTTCTAACCAGCCCAGTTTGGGCAAATTCATGGTGGAGGGAGCCTCTAAAAACCCCAGTTTGGACCAATTCATGGTGGAGGGAGCCTCTAACCAGCCCAGTTTGGGCAAATTCATGGTGGAGGGAGCCTCTAACCAGCCCAGTTTGGGCAAATTCATGGTGGAAGGAGCCTCTAACCAGCCCAGTTTGGACCAATTCATGGTGGAGGGAGCCTCTAACCAGCCCAGTTTGGACCAATTCATGGTGGAGGGAGCCTCTAACCAGCCCAGTTTGGGCAAATTCATGGTGGAGGGAGCCTCTAAAAACCCCAGTTTGGGCAAATTCATGGTGGAGGGAGCCTCTAAAAGCCCCAGTTTGGACCAATTCATGGTGGAGGGAGCCTCTAACCAGCCCAGTTTGGGCAAATTCATGGTGGAGGGAGCCTCTAAAAACCCCAGTTTGGACCAATTCATGGTGGAGGGAGCCTCTAACCAGCCCAGTTTGGGCAAATTCATGGTGGAGGTAGCTTCTAACCAGCCCAGTTTGGGCAAATTCATGGTGGAGGGAGCCTCTAAAAACCCCAGTTTGGACCAATTCATGGTGAGGGAGCCTCTAACCAGCCCAGTTTGGGCAAATTCATGGTGGAGGGAGCCTCTAACAAGCCCAGTTTGGGCAAATTCATGGTGGAGGGAGCCTCTAACCAGCCCAGTTTGGACCAATTCATGGTGGAGGGAGCCTCTAACCAGCCCAGTTTGGACCAATTCATGGTGGAGGGAGCCTCTAACCAGCCCAGTTTGGGCAAATTCATGGTGGAGGGAGCCTCTAAAAACCCCAGTTTGGACCAATTCATGGTGGAGGGAGCCTCTAACCAGCCCAGGTTGGGCAAATTCATGGTGGAGGGAGCCTCTAACCAGCCCAGTTTGGGCCAATTCATGGTGGAGGGAGCCTCTAACCAGCCCAGTTTGGGCAAATTCATGGTGGAGGGAGCCTCTAAAAGCCCCAGTTTGGACCAATTCATGGTGGAGGGAGCCTCTAACTAGCCCAGTTTGGGCAAATTCATGGTGGAGGGAGCCTCTAAAAACCCCAGTTTGGACCAATTCATTGTGGAGGGAGCCTCTAACCAGCCCAGGTTGGGCCAATTCATGGTGGAGGGAGCCTCTAACCAGCCCAGTTTGGGCAAATTCATGGTGGATGGAGCCTCTAACAAGCCCAGTTTGGACCAATTCAAGGTGGAGGGAGCCTCTAACCAGCCCAGTTTGGGCAAATTCATGGTGGAGGGAGCCTCTAAAAACCCCAGTTTGGGCAAATTCATGGTGGAGGGAGCCTCTAAAAACCCCAGTTTGGACCAATTCATGGTGGAGGGAGCCTCTAACCAGCCCAGTTTGGACCAATTCATGGTGGAGGGAGCCTCTAACCAGCCCAGTTTGGGCAAATTCATGGTGGAGGGAGCCTCTAAAAACCCCAGTTTGGACCAATTCATGGTGGAGGGAGCCTCTAACCAGCCCAGTTTGGGCAAATTCATGGTGGAGGGAGCCTCTAAAAACCCCAGTTTGGACCAATTCATGGTGGAGGGAGCCTCTAACCAGCCCAGTTTGGACCAATTCATGGTGGAGGGAGCCTCTAACCAGCCCAGTTTGGACCAATTCATGGTGGAGGGAGCCTCTAAAAACCCCAGTTTGGGCAAATTCATGGTGGAGGGAGCCTCTAAAAACCCCAGTTTGGGCAAATTCATGGTGGAGGGAGCCTCTAACCAGCCCAGTTTGGGCAAATTCATGGTGAAGGGAGCCTCTAAAAACCCCAGTTTGGACCAATTCATGGTGGAGGGAGGCTCTAAACAGCCCAGTTTGGGCAAATTCATGGTGGAGGGAGCCTCTAACCAGCCCAGTTTGGACCAATTCATGGTGGAGGGAGCCTCTAACCAGCCCAGTTTGGGCAAATTCATGGTGGAGGGAGCCTCTAAAAACCCCAGTTTGGACCAATTCATGGTGGAGGGAGCCTCTAAAAGCCCCAGTTTGGACCAATTCATGGTGGAGGGAGCCTCTAACCAGCCCAGTTTGGGCAAATTCATGGTGGAGGGAGCCTCTAAAAACCCCAGTTTGGACCAATTCATGGTGGAGGGAGCCTCTAACCAGCCCAGTTTGGGCAAATTCATGGTGGAGGGAGCCTCTAAAAACCCCAGTTTGGACCAATTCATGGTGGAGGGAGCCTCTAACCAGCCCAGTTTGGGCAAATTCATGGTGGAGGGAGCCTCTAACCAGCCCAGTTTGGGCAAATTCATGGTGGAGGGAGCCTCTAACCAGCCCAGTTTGGACCAATTCATGGTGGAGGGAGCCTCTAACCAGCCCAGTTTGGACCAATTCATGGTGGAGGGAGCCTCTAACCAGCCCAGTTTGGGCAAATTCATGGTGGAGGGAGCCTCTAAAAACCCCAGTTTGGGCAAATTCATGGTGGAGGGAGCCTCTAAAAGCCCCAGTTTGGACCAATTCATGGTGGAGGGAGCCTCTAACCAGCCCAGTTTGGGCAAATTCATGGTGGAGGGAGCCTCTAAAAACCCCAGTTTGGACCAATTCATGGTGGAGGGAGCCTCTAACCAGCCCAGTTTGGGCAAATTCATGGTGGAGGTAGCTTCTAACCAGCCCAGTTTGGGCAAATTCATGGTGGAGGGAGCCTCTAAAAACCCCAGTTTGGACCAATTCATGGTGGAGGGAGCCTCTAACCAGCCCAGTTTGGGCAAATTCATGGTGGAGGGAGCCTCTAACCAGCCCAGTTTGGGCAAATTCATGGTGGAGGGAGCCTCTAACCAGCCCAGTTTGGACCAATTCATGGTGGAGGGAGCCTCAAACCAGCCCAGTTTGGACCAATTCATGGTGGAGGGAGCCTCTAACCAGCCCAGTTTGGGCAAATTCATGGTGGAGGGAGCCTCTAAAAACCCCAGTTTGGACCAATTCATGGTGGAGGGAGCCTCTAAAAACCCCAGTTTGGACCAATTCATGGTGGAGGGAGCCTCTAACCAGCCCAGTTTGGGCAAATTCATGGTGGAGGGAGCCTCTAAAAACCCCAGTTTGGGCAAATTCATGG
The DNA here is from genome assembly GCF_031893055.1 of Leptodactylus fuscus. NCBI lineage: Eukaryota > Metazoa > Chordata > Amphibia > Anura > Leptodactylidae > Leptodactylus > Leptodactylus fuscus. The sequence continues at coordinate 180,503,553 of NC_134266.1, read as the reverse complement.
TGGAGGGAGCCTCTAAAAACCCCAGTTTGGACCAATTCATGGTGGAGGGAGCCTCTAACCAGCCCAGTTTGGGCAAATTCATGGTGGAGGAGCCTCTAAAAACCCCAGTTTGGGCAAATTCATGGTGGAGGGAGCCTCTAAAAGCCCCAGTTTGGACCAATTCATGGTGGAGGGAGCCTCTAACCAGCCCAGTTTGGGCAAATTCATGGTGGAGGGAGCCTCTAAAAACCCCAGTTTGGACCAATTCATGGTGGAGTGAGCCTCTAACCAGCCCAGTTTGGACCAATTCATGGTGGAGGGAGCCTCTAACCAGCCCAGTTTGGGCAAATTCATGGTGGAGGGAGCCTCTAAAAACCCCAGTTTGGGCAAATTCATGGTGGAGGGAGATTCTAAAAACCCCAGTTTGGACCAATTCATGGTGGAGGGAGGCTCTAACCAGCCCAGTTTGGGCAAATTCATGGTGGAGGGAGCCTCTAAAAACCCCAGTTTGGGCAAATTCATGGTGGAGGGAGCCTCTAAAAGCCCCAGTTTGGACCAATTCATGGTGGAGGGAGCCTCTAACCAGCCCAGTTTGGGCACATTCATGGTGGAGGGAGCCTCTAAAAACCCCAGTTTGGACCAATTCATGGTGGAGGGAGCCTCTAACCAGCCCAGTTTGGGCAAATTCATGGTGGAGGTAGCTTCTAACCAGCCCAGTTTGTGAAAATTCATGGTGGAGGGAGCCTCTAACCAGCCCAGTTTGGGCAAATTCATGGTGGAGGGAGCCTCTAACCAGCCCAGTTTGGACCAATTCATGGTGGAGGGAGCCTCTAACCAGCCCAGTTTGGACCAATTCATGGTGGAGGGAGCCTCTAACCAGCCCAGTTTGGGCAAATTCATGGTGGAGGGAGCCTCTAAAAACCCCAGTTTGGACCAATTCATGGTGGAGGGAGCCTCTAAAAACCCCAGTTTGGACCAATTCATGGTGGAGGGAGCCTCTAACCAGCCCAGTTTGGGCAAATTCATGGTGGAGGGAGCCTCTAACCAGCCCAGTTTGGGCAAATTCATGGTGGAGGGAGCCTCTAAAAACCCCAGTTTGGACCAATTCATGGTGGAGGGAGCCTCTAACCAGCCCAGTTTGGACCAATTCATGGTGGAGGGAGCCTCTAACCAGCCCAGTTTGGGCAAATTCATGGTGGAGGGAGCCTCTAAAAACCCCAGTTTGGACCAATTCATGGTGGAGGGAGCCTCTAACCAGCCCAGTTTGGGCAAATTCATGGTGGAGGGAGCCTCTAACCAGCCCAGTTTGGGCAAATTCATGGTGGAGGGAGCCTCTAACCAGCCCAGTTTGGGCAAATTCATGGTGGAGGGAGCCTCTAAAAACCCCAGTTTGGACCAATTCATGGTGGAGGGAGCCTCTAAACAGTCCAGTTTGGCCCAATTCATGGTGGAGGGAGCCTCTAACCAGCCCAGTTTGGGCAAATTCATGGTGGAGGGAGCCTCTAACCAGCCCAGTTTGGACCAATTCATGGTGGAGGGAGCCTCTAACCAGCCCAGTTTGGGCAAATTCATGGTGGAGGGAGCCTCTAAAAACGCCAGTTTGGACCAATTCATGGTGGAGGGAGCCTCTAACCAGCCCAGTTTGGGCAAATTCATGGTGGAGGGAGCCTCTAACCAGCCCAGTTTGGGCCAATTCATGGTGGAGGGATCCTCTAAAAACCCCAGTTTGGACCAATTCATGGTGGAGGGAACCTCTAACCAGCCCAGTTTGGGCAAATTCATGGTGGAGGGAGCCTCTAACCAGCCCAGTTTGGACCAATTCATGGTGGAGGGAGCCTCTAACCAGCCCAGTTTGGGCAAATTCATGGTGGAGGGAGCCTCTAAAAACCCCAGTTTGGGCAAATTCATGGTGGAGGGAGCCTCTAAAATCCCCAGTTTGGACCAATTCATGGTGGAGGGAGCCTCTAAAAACCCCAGTTTGGACCAATTCATGGTGGAGGGAGCCTCTAACCAGCCCAGTTTGGGCAAATTCATGGTGGAGGGAGCCTCTAAAAACCCCAGTTTGGACCAATTCATGGTGGAGGGAGCCTCTAAACAGTCCAGTATGGACCAATTCATGGTGGAGGGAGCCTCTAACCAGCCCAGTTTGGGCAAATTCATGGTGGAGGGAGCCTCTAACCAGCCCAGTTTGGACCAATTCATGGTGGAGGGAGCCTCTAACCAGCCCAGTTTGGGCAAATTCATGGTGGAGGGAGCCTCTAAAAACCCCAGTTTGGACCAATTCATGGTGGAGGGAGCCTCTAACCAGCCCAGTTTGGGCAAATTCATGGTGGAGGGAGCCTCTAAAAACCCCAGTTTGGACCAATTCATGGTGGAGGGAGCCCCTAACCAGCCCAGTTTGGGCAAATTCATGGTGGAGGGAGCCTCTAACCAGCCCAGTTTGGATCAATTCATGGTGGAGGGAGCCTCTAAGCAGCCCAGTTTGGGCAAATTCATGGTGGAGGGAGCCTCTAAAAACCCCAGTTTGGGCAAATTCATGGTGGAGGGAGCCTCTAAAATCCCCAGTTTGGACCAATTCATGGTGGAGGGAGCCTCTAAAAACCCCAGTTTGGACCAATTCATGGTGGAGGGAGCCTCTAACCAGCCCAGTTTGGGCAAATTCATGGTGGAGGGAGCCTCTAAAAACCCCAGTTTGGACCAATTCATGGTGGAGGGAGCCTCTAACCAGCCCAGTTTGGGCAAATTCATGGTGGAGGGAGATTCTAAAAACCCCAGTTTGGGCAAATTCATGGTGGAGGGAGCCTCTAAAAACCCCAGTTTGGACCAATTCATGGTGGAGGGAGCCTCTAACCAGCCCAGTTTGGGCAAATTCATGGTGGAGGGAGCCTCTAAAAACCCCAGTTTGGACCAATTCATGGTGGAGGGAGCCTCTAAACAGTCCAGTTTGGCCCAATTCATGGTGGAGGGAGCCTCTAACCAGCCCAGTTTGGACCAATTCATGGTGGAGGGAGCCTCTAACCAGCCCAGTTTGGACCAATTCATGGTGGAGGGAGCCTCTAACCAGCCCAGTTTGGGCAAATTCATGGTGGAGGGAGCCTCTAAAATCCCCAGTTTGGACCAATTCATGGTGGAGGGAGCCTCTAAAAACCCCAGTTTGGACCAATTCATGGTGGAGGGAGCCTCTAAAAACCCCAGTTTGGACCAATTCATGGTGGAGGGAGCCTCTAACCAGCCCAGTTTGGACCAATTCATGGTGGAGGGAGCCTTTAACCAGCCCAGTTTGGGCAAATTCATGGTGGAGGGAGCCTCTAAAACCCCCAGTTTGGGCAAGTTCATGGTGGAGGGAGCCTCTAAAAACCCCAGTTTGGACCAATTCATGGTGGAGGGAGCCTCTAACCAGCCCAGTTTGGACCAATTCATGGTGGAGGGAGCCTCTAACCAGCCCAGTTTGGGCAAATTTATGGTGGAGGGAGCCTCTAAAAACCCCAGTTTGGACCAATTCATGGTGGAGGGAGCCTCTAATCAGCCCAGTTTGGGCAAATTCATGGTGGAGGGAGCCTCTAACCAGCCCAGTTTGGGCAAATTCATGGTGGAGGGAGCCTCTAACCAGCCCAGTTTGGGCAAATTCATGGTGGAGGGAGCCTCTAAAAACCCCAGTTTGGACCAATTCATGGTGGAGGGAGCCTCTAAACAGTCCAGTTTGGCCCAATTCATGGTGGAGGGAGCCTCTAAAAGCCCCAGTTTGGACCAATTCATGGTGGAGGGAGCCTCTAACCAGCCCAGTTTGGGCAAATTCATGGTGGAGGGAGCCTCTAAAAACCCCAGTTTGGACCAATTCATGGTGGAGGGAGCCTCTAACCAGCCCAGTTTGGGCAAATTCATGGTGGAGGTAGCTTCTAACCAGCCCAGTTTGGGCAAATTCATGGTGGAGGGAGCCTCTAAAAACCCCAGTTTGGACCAATTCATGGTGGAGGGAGCCTCTAACCAGCCCAGTTTGGGCAAATTCATGGTGGAGGGAGCCTCTAACCAGCCCAGTTTGGGCAAATTCATGGTGGAGGGAGCCTCTAACCAGCCCAGTTTGGACCAATTCATGGTGGAGGGAGCCTCTAACCAGCCCAGTTTGGACCAATTCATGGTGGAGGGAGCCTCTAACCAGCCCAGTTTGGGCAAATTCATGGTGGAGGGAGCCTCTAAAAACCCCAGTTTGGACCAATTCATGGTGGAAGGAGCCTCTAAAAACCCCAGTTTGGACCAATTCATGGTGGAGGGAGCCTCTAACCAGCCCAGTTTGGACCAATTCATGGTGGAGGGAGCCTCTAACCAGCCCAGTTTGGACCAATTCATGGTGGAGGGAGCCTCTAACCAGCCCAGTTTGGGCAAATTCATGGTGGAGGGAGCCTCTAAAAACCCCAGTTTGGGCAAATTCATGGTGGAGGGAGCCTCTAAAAGCCCCAGTTTGGACCAATTCATGGTGGAGGGAGCCTCTAACCAGCCCAGTTTGGGCAAATTCATGGTGGAGGGAGCCTCTAAAAACCCCAGTTTGGACCAATTCATGGTGGAGGGAGCCTCTAACCAGCCCAGTTTGGGCAAATTCATGGTGGAGGTAGCTTCTAACCAGCCCAGTTTGGGCAAATTCATGGTGGAGGGAGCCTCTAAAAACCCCAGTTTGGACCAATTCATGGTGGAGGGAGCCTCTAACCAGCCCAGTTTGGGCAAATTCATGGTGGAGGGAGCCTCTAACCAGCCCAGTTTGGGCAAATTCATGGTGGAGGGAGCCTCTAACCAGCCCAGTTTGGACCAATTCATGGTGGAGGGAGCCTCAAACCAGCCCAGTTTGGACCAATTCATGGTGGAGGGAGCATCTAACCAGCCCAGTTTGGGCAAATTCATGGTGGAGGGAGCCTCTAAAAACCCCAGTTTGGACCAATTCATGGTGGAGGGAGCCTCTAAAAACCCCAGTTTGGACCAATTCATGGTGGAGGGAGCCTCTAACCAGCCCAGTTTGGGCAAATTCATGGTGGAGGGAGCCTCTAAAAACCCCAGTTTGGGCAAATTCATGGTGGAGGGAGCCTCTAAAAACCCCAGTTTGGACCAATTCATGGTGGAGGGAGCCTCTAACCAGCCCAGTTTGGGCAAATTCATGGTGGAGGAGCCTCTAAAAACCCCAGTTTGGGCAAATTCATGGTGGAGGGAGCCTCTAAAAGCCCCAGTTTGGACCAATTCATGGTGGAGGGAGCCTCTAACCAGCCCAGTTTGGGCAAATTCATGGTGGAGGGAGCCTCTAAAAACCCCAGTTTGGACCAATTCATGGTGGAGTGAGCCTCTAACCAGCCCAGTTTGGACCAATTCATGGTGGAGGGAGCCTCTAACCAGCCCAGTTTGGGCAAATTCATGGTGGAGGGAGCCTCTAAAAACCCCAGTTTGGGCAAATTCATGGTGGAGGGAGATTCTAAAAACCCCAGTTTGGACCAATTCATGGTGGAGGGAGGCTCTAACCAGCCCAGTTTGGGCAAATTCATGGTGGAGGGAGCCTCTAAAAACCCCAGTTTGGGCAAATTCATGGTGGAGGGAGCCTCTAAAAGCCCCAGTTTGGACCAATTCATGGTGGAGGGAGCCTCTAACCAGCCCAGTTTGGGCACATTCATGGTGGAGGGAGCCTCTAAAAACCCCAGTTTGGACCAATTCATGGTGGAGGGAGCCTCTAACCAGCCCAGTTTGGGCAAATTCATGGTGGAGGTAGCTTCTAACCAGCCCAGTTTGTGAAAATTCATGGTGGAGGGAGCCTCTAACCAGCCCAGTTTGGGCAAATTCATGGTGGAGGGAGCCTCTAACCAGCCCAGTTTGGACCAATTCATGGTGGAGGGAGCCTCTAACCAGCCCAGTTTGGACCAATTCATGGTGGAGGGAGCCTCTAACCAGCCCAGTTTGGGCAAATTCATGGTGGAGGGAGCCTCTAAAAACCCCAGTTTGGACCAATTCATGGTGGAGGGAGCCTCTAAAAACCCCAGTTTGGACCAATTCATGGTGGAGGGAGCCTCTAACCAGCCCAGTTTGGGCAAATTCATGGTGGAGGGAGCCTCTAACCAGCCCAGTTTGGGCAAATTCATGGTGGAGGGAGCCTCTAAAAACCCCAGTTTGGACCAATTCATGGTGGAGGGAGCCTCTAACCAGCCCAGTTTGGACCAATTCATGGTGGAGGGAGCCTCTAACCAGCCCAGTTTGGGCAAATTCATGGTGGAGGGAGCCTCTAAAAACCCCAGTTTGGACCAATTCATGGTGGAGGGAGCCTCTAACCAGCCCAGTTTGGGCAAATTCATGGTGGAGGGAGCCTCTAACCAGCCCAGTTTGGGCAAATTCATGGTGGAGGGAGCCTCTAACCAGCCCAGTTTGGGCAAATTCATGGTGGAGGGAGCCTCTAAAAACCCCAGTTTGGACCAATTCATGGTGGAGGGAGCCTCTAAACAGTCCAGTTTGGCCCAATTCATGGTGGAGGGAGCCTCTAACCAGCCCAGTTTGGGCAAATTCATGGTGGAGGGAGCCTCTAACCAGCCCAGTTTGGACCAATTCATGGTGGAGGGAGCCTCTAACCAGCCCAGTTTGGGCAAATTCATGGTGGAGGGAGCCTCTAAAAACGCCAGTTTGGACCAATTCATGGTGGAGGGAGCCTCTAACCAGCCCAGTTTGGGCAAATTCATGGTGGAGGGAGCCTCTAACCAGCCCAGTTTGGGCCAATTCATGGTGGAGGGATCCTCTAAAAACCCCAGTTTGGACCAATTCATGGTGGAGGGAACCTCTAACCAGCCCAGTTTGGGCAAATTCATGGTGGAGGGAGCCTCTAACCAGCCCAGTTTGGACCAATTCATGGTGGAGGGAGCCTCTAACCAGCCCAGTTTGGGCAAATTCATGGTGGAGGGAGCCTCTAAAAACCCCAGTTTGGGCAAATTCATGGTGGAGGGAGCCTCTAAAATCCCCAGTTTGGACCAATTCATGGTGGAGGGAGCCTCTAAAAACCCCAGTTTGGACCAATTCATGGTGGAGGGAGCCTCTAACCAGCCCAGTTTGGGCAAATTCATGGTGGAGGGAGCCTCTAAAAACCCCAGTTTGGACCAATTCATGGTGGAGGGAGCCTCTAAACAGTCCAGTATGGACCAATTCATGGTGGAGGGAGCCTCTAACCAGCCCAGTTTGGGCAAATTCATGGTGGAGGGAGCCTCTAACCAGCCCAGTTTGGACCAATTCATGGTGGAGGGAGCCTCTAACCAGCCCAGTTTGGGCAAATTCATGGTGGAGGGAGCCTCTAAAAACCCCAGTTTGGACCAATTCATGGTGGAGGGAGCCTCTACCAAGCCCAGTTTGGGCAAATTCATGGTGGAGGGAGCCTCTAAAAACCCCAGTTTGGACCAATTCATGGTGGAGGGAGCCCCTAACCAGCCCAGTTTGGGCAAATTCATGGTGGAGGGAGCCTCTAACCAGCCCAGTTTGGATCAATTCATGGTGGAGGGAGCCTCTAAGCAGCCCAGTTTGGGCAAATTCATGGTGGAGGGAGCCTCTAAAAACCCCAGTTTGGGCAAATTCATGGTGGAGGGAGCCTCTAAAATCCCCAGTTTGGACCAATTCATGGTGGAGGGAGCCTCTAAAAACCCCAGTTTGGACCAATTCATGGTGGAGGGAGCCTCTAACCAGCCCAGTTTGGGCAAATTCATGGTGGAGGGAGCCTCTAAAAACCCCAGTTTGGACCAATTCATGGTGGAGGGAGCCTCTAACCAGCCCAGTTTGGGCAAATTCATGGTGGAGGGAGATTCTAAAAACCCCAGTTTGGGCAAATTCATGGTGGAGGGAGCCTCTAAAAACCCCAGTTTGGACCAATTCATGGTGGAGGGAGCCTCTAACCAGCCCAGTTTGGGCAAATTCATGGTGGAGGGAGCCTCTAAAAACCCCAGTTTGGACCAATTCATGGTGGAGGGAGCCTCTAAACAGTCCAGTTTGGCCCAATTCATGGTGGAGGGAGCCTCTAACCAGCCCAGTTTGGACCAATTCATGGTGGAGGGAGCCTCTAACCAGCCCAGTTTGGACCAATTCATGGTGGAGGGAGCCTCTAACCAGCCCAGTTTGGGCAAATTCATGGTGGAGGGAGCCTCTAAAATCCCCAGTTTGGACCAATTCATGGTGGAGGGAGCCTCTAAAAACCCCATTTTGGACCAATTCATGGTGGAGGGAGCCTCTAAAAACCCCAGTTTGGACCAATTCATGGTGGAGGGAGCCTCTAACCAGCCCAGTTTGGACCAATTCATGGTGGAGGGAGCCTTTAACCAGCCCAGTTTGGGCAAATTCATGGTGGAGGGAGCCTCTAAAACCCCCAGTTTGGGCAAGTTCATGGTGGAGGGAGCCTCTAAAAACCCCAGTTTGGACCAATTCATGGTGGAGGGAGCCTCTAACCAGCCCAGTTTGGACCAATCCATGGTGGAGGGAGCCTCTAACCAGCCCAGTTTGGGCAAATTTATGGTGGAGGGAGCCTCTAAAAACCCCAGTTTGGACCAATTCATGGTGGAGGGAGCCTCTAATCAGCCCAGTTTGGGCAAATTCATGGTGGAGGGAGCCTCTAACCAGCCCAGTTTGGGCAAATTCATGGTGGAGGGAGCCTCTAACCAGCCCAGTTTGGGCAAATTCATGGTGGAGGGAGCCTCTAAAAACCCCAGTTTGGACCAATTCATGGTGGAGGGAGCCTCTAAACAGTCCAGTTTGGCCCAATTCATGGTGGAGGGAGCCTCTAAAAGCCCCAGTTTGGACCAATTCATGGTGGAGGGAGCCTCTAACCAGCCCAGTTTGGGCAAATTCATGGTGGAGGGAGCCTCTAAAAACCCCAGTTTGGACCAATTCATGGTGGAGGGAGCCTCTAACCAGCCCAGTTTGGGCAAATTCATGGTGGAGGTAGCTTCTAACCAGCCCAGTTTGGGCAAATTCATGGTGGAGGGAGCCTCTAAAAACCCCAGTTTGGACCAATTCATGGTGGAGGGAGCCTCTAACCAGCCCAGTTTGGGCAAATTCATGGTGGAGGGAGCCTCTAACCAGCCCAGTTTGGGCAAATTCATGGTGGAGGGAGCCTCTAACCAGCCCAGTTTGGACCAATTCATGGTGGAGGGAGCCTCTAACCAGCCCAGTTTGGACCAATTCATGGTGGAGGGAGCCTCTAACCAGCCCAGTTTGGGCAAATTCATGGTGGAGGGAGCCTCTAAAAACCCCAGTTTGGACCAATTCATGGTGGAAGGAGCCTCTAAAAACCCCAGTTTGGACCAATTCATGGTGGAGGGAGCCTCTAACCAGCCCAGTTTGGGCAAATTCATGGTGGAGGGAGCCTCTAAAAACCCCAGTTTGGACCAATTCATGGTGGAGGGAGCCTCTAAAAACCCCAGTTTGGACCAATTCATGGTGGAGGGAGCCTCTAAAAAACCCAGTTTGGGCAAATTCATGGTGGAGGGAGCCTCTAAAAACCCCAGTTTGGACCAATTCATGGTGGAGGGAGCCTCTAAAAACCCCAGTTTGGACCAATTCATGGTGGAGGGAGCCTCTAACCAGCCCAGTTTGGGCAAATTCATGGTGGAGGGAGCCTCTAAAAACCCCAGTTTGGACCAATTCATGGTGGAGGGAGCCTCTAACCAGCCCAGGTTGGGCAAATTCATGGTGGAGGGAGCCTCTAACCAGCCCAGTTTGGGCAAATTCATGGTGGAGGGAGCCTCTAACAAGCCCAGTTTGGACCAATTCATGGTGGAGGGAGCCTCTAACCAGCCCAGTTTGGACCAATTCATGGTGGAGGGAGCCTCTAACCAGCCCAGTTTGGGCAAATTCATGGTGGAGGGAGCCTCTAAAAACCCCAGTTTGGACCAATTCATGGTGGAGGGAGCCTCTAACCAGCCCAGTTTGGGCAAATTCATGATGGAGGGAGCCTCTAAAAACCCCAGTTTGGACCAATTCATGGTGGAGGGAGCCTCTAACCAGCCCAGTTTGGACCAATTCATGGTGGAGGGAGCCTCTAACCAGCCCAGTTTGGACCAATTCATGGTGGAGGGAGCCTCTAACCAGCACAGTTTGGACCAATTCATGGTGGAGGGAGCCTCTAACCAGCCCAGTTTGGGCAAATTCATGGTGGAGGGAGCCTCTAAAAACCCCAGTTTGGGCAAATTCATGGTGGAGGGAGCCTCTAAAAACCCCAGTTTGGACCAATTCATGGTGGAGGGAGCCTCTAACCAGCTCAGTTTGGGCAAATTCATGGTGGAGGGAGCCTCTAAAAACCCCAGTTTGGGCAAATTCATGGTGGAGGGAGCCTCTAAAAGCCCCAGTTTGGACCAATTCATGGTGGAGGGAGCCTCTAACCAGCCCAGTTTGGGCAAATTCATGGTGGAGGGAGCCTCTAAAACCCCCAGTTTGGACCAATTCATGGTGGAGTGAGCCTCTAACCAGCCCAGTTTGGACCAATTCATGGTGGAGGGAGCCTCTAACCAGCCCAGTTTGGGCAAATTCATGGTGGAGGGAGCCTCTAAAAACCCCAGTTTGTGCAAATTCATGGTGGAGGGAGCCTCTAAAAACCCCAGTTTGGACCAATTCATGGTGGAGGGAGCCTCTAACCAGCCCAGTTTGGATCAATTCATGGTGGAGGGAGCCTCTAACCAGCCCAGTTTGGGCAAATTCATGGTGGAGGGAGCCTCTAAAAACCCCAGTTTGGACCAATTCATGGTGGAGGGAGCCTCTAACCAGCCCAGTTTGGGCAAATTCATGGTGGAGGGAGCCTCTAAAAACCCCAGTTTGGACCAATTCATGGTGGAGGGAGCCTCTAACCAGCCCAGTTTGGGCAAATTCATGGTGGAGGTAGCTTCTAACCAGCCCAGTTTGGGCAAATTCATGGTGGAGGGAGCCTCTAAAAACCCCAGTTTGGACCAATTCATGGTGGAGGGAGCCTCTAACCAGCCCAGTTTGGGCAAATTCATGGTGGAGGGAGCCTCTAACCAGCCCAGTTTGGGCAAATTCATGGTGGAGGGAGCCTCTAACCAGCCCAGTTTGGACCAATTCATGGTGGAGGGAGCCTCTAACCAGCCCAGTTTGGGCAAATTCATGGTGGAGGGAGCCTTTAAAAACCCCAGTTTGGACCAATTCATGGTGGAGGGAGCCTCTAAAAACCCCAGTTTGGACCAATTCATGGTGGAGGGAGCCTCTAACCAGCCCAGTTTGGGCAAATTCATGGTGGAGGGAGCCTCTAAAAACCCCAGTTTTGACCAATTCATGGTGGAGGGAGCCTCTAAAAACCCCAGTTTGGACCAATTCATGGTGGAGGGAGCCTCTAAAAAACCCAGTTTGGGCAAATTCATGGTGGAGGGAGTCTCTAAAAACCCCAGTTTGGACCAATTCATGGTGGAGGGAGCCTCTAAAAACCCCAGTTTGGACCAATTCATGGTGGAGGGAGCCTCTAACCAGCCCAGTTTGGGCAAATTCATGGTGGAGGGAGCCTCTAACCAGCCCAGTTTGGGCAAATTCATGGTGGAGGGAGCCTCTAACCAGCCCAGTTTGGACCAATTCATGGTGGAGGGAGCCTCTAACCAGCCCAGTTTGGACCAATTCATGGTGGAGGGAGCCTCTAACCAGCCCAGTTTGGGCAAATTCATGGTGGAGGGAGCCTCTAAAAACCCCAGTTTGGACCAATTCATGGTGGAAGGAGCCTCTAAAAACCCCAGTTTGGACCAATTCATGGTGGAGGGAGCCTCTAACCAGCCCAGTTTGGGCAAATTCATGGTGGAGGGAGCCTCTAAAAACCCCAGTTTGGACCAATTCATGGTGGAGGGAGCCTCTAAAAACCCCAGTTTGGACCAATTCATGGTGGAGGGAGCCTCTAAAAAACCCAGTTTGGGCAAATTCATGGTGGAGGGAGCCTCTAAAAACCCCAGTTTGGACCAATTCATGGTGGAGGGAGCCTCTAAAAACCCCAGTTTGGACCAATTCATGGTGGAGGGAGCCTCTAACCAGCCCAGTTTGGGCAAATTCATGGTGGAGGGAGCCTCTAAAAACCCCAGTTTGGACCAATTCATGGTGGAGGGAGCCTCTAACCAGCCCAGGTTGGGCAAATTCATGGTGGAGGGAGCCTCTAACCAGCCCAGTTTGGGCAAATTCATGGTGGAGGGAGCCTCTAACAAGCCCAGTTTGGACCAATTCTTGGTGGAGGGAGCCTCTAACCAGCCCAGTTTGGACCAATTCATGGTGGAGGGAGCCTCTAACCAGCCCAGTTTGGGCAAATTCATGGTGGAGGGAGCCTCTAAAAACCCCAGTTTGGACCAATTCATGGTGGAGGGAGCCTCTAACCAGCCCAGTTTGGGCAAATTCATGATGGAGGGAGCCTCTAAAAACCCCAGTTTGGACCAATTCATGGTGGAGGGAGCCTCTAACCAGCCCAGTTTGGACCAATTCATGGTGGAGGGAGCCTCTAACCAGCCCAGTTTGGACCAATTCATGGTGGAGGGAGCCTCTAACCAGCACAGTTTGGACCAATTCATGGTGGAGGGAGCCTCTAACCAGCCCAGTTTGGGCAAATTCATGGTGGAGGGAGCCTCTAAAAACCCCAGTTTGGGCAAATTCATGGTGGAGGGAGCCTCTAAAAACCCCAGTTTGGACCAATTCATGGTGGAGGGAGCCTCTAACCAGCTCAGTTTGGGCAAATTCATGGTGGAGGGAGCCTCTAAAAACCCCAGTTTGGGCAAATTCATGGTGGAGGGAGCCTCTAAAAGCCCCAGTTTGGACCAATTCATGGTGGAGGGAGCCTCTAACCAGCCCAGTTTGGGCAAATTCATGGTGGAGGGAGCCTCTAAAACCCCCAGTTTGGACCAATTCATGGTGGAGTGAGCCTCTAACCAGCCCAGTTTGGACCAATTCATGGTGGAGGGAGCCTCTAACCAGCCCAGTTTGGGCAAATTCATGGTGGAGGGAGCCTCTAAAAACCCCAGTTTGTGCAAATTCATGGTGGAGGGAGCCTCTAAAAACCCCAGTTTGGACCAATTCATGGTGGAGGGAGCCTCTAACCAGCCCAGTTTGGATCAATTCATGGTGGAGGGAGCCTCTAACCAGCCCAGTTTGGGCAAATTCATGGTGGAGGGAGCCTCTAAAAACCCCAGTTTGGACCAATTCATGGTGGAGGGAGCCTCTAACCAGCCCAGTTTGGGCAAATTCATGGTGGAGGGAGCCTCTAAAAACCCCAGTTTGGACCAATTAATGGTGGAGGGAGCCTCTAACCAGCCCAGTTTGGGCAAATTCATGGTGGAGGTAGCTTCTAACCAGCCCAGTTTGGGCAAATTCATGGTGGAGGGAGCCTCTAAAAACCCCAGTTTGGACCAATTCATGGTGGAGGGAGCCTCTAACCAGCCCAGTTTGGGCAAATTCATGGTGGAGGGAGCCTCTAACCAGCCCAGTTTGGGCAAATTCATGGTGGAGGGAGCCTCTAACCAGCCCAGTTTGGACCAATTCATGCTGGAGGGAGCCTCTAACCAGCCCAGTTTGGGCAAATTCATGGTGGAGGGAGCCTTTAAAAACCCCAGTTTGGACCAATTCATGGTGGAGGGAGCCTCTAAAAACCCCAGTTTGGACCAATTCATGGTGGAGGGAGCCTCTAACCAGCCCAGTTTGGGCAAATTCATGGTGGAGGGAGCCTCTAAAAACCCCAGTTTTGACCAAATCATGGTGGAGGGAGCCTCTAAAAACCCCAGTTTGGACCAATTCATGGTGGAGGGAGCCTCTAAAAAACCCAGTTTGGGCAAATTCATGGTGGAGGGAGCCTCTAAAAACCCCAGTTTGGACCAATTCATGGTGGAGGGAGCCTCTAAAAACCCCAGTTTGGACCAATTCATGGTGGAGGGAGCCTCTAACCAGCCCAGTTTGGGCAAATTCATGATGGAGGGAGCCTCTAAAAACCCCAGTTTGGACCAATTCATGGTGGAGGGAGCCTCTAAAAAACCCAGTTTGGGCAAATTCATGGTGGAGGGAGCCTCTAAAAACTCCAGTTTGGACCAATTCATGGTGGAGGGAGCCTCTAAAAACCCCAGTTTGGACCAATTCATGGTTGAGGGAGCCTCTAACCAGCCCAGTTTGGGCAAATTCATGGTGGAGGAGCCTCTAAAAACCCCAGTTTGGGCAAATTCATGGTGGAGGGAGCCTCTAAAAGCCCCAGTTTGGACCAATTCATGGTGGAGGGAGCCTCTAACCAGCCCAGTTTGGGCAAATTCATGGTGGAGGGAGCCTCTAAAAACCCCAGTTTGGACCAATTCATGGTGGAGTGAGCCTCTAACCAGCCCAGTTTGGACCAATTCATGGTGGAGGGAGCCTCTAACCAGCCCAGTTTGGGCAAATTCATGGTGGAGGGAGCCTCTAAAAACCCCAGTTTGGGCAAATTCATGGTGGAGGGAGCCTCTAAAACCCCCAGTTTGGACCAATTCATGGTGGAGGGAGGCTCTAACCAGCCCAGTTTGGGCAAATTCATGGTGGAGGGAGCCTCTAAAAACCCCAGTTTGGGCAAATTCATGGTGGAGGGAGCCTCTAAAAGCCCCAGTTTGGACCAATTCATGGTGGAGGGAGCCTCTAACCAGCCCAGTTTGGGCACATTCATGGTGGAGGGAGCCTCTAAAAATCCCAGTTTGGACCAATTCATGGTGGAGGGAGCCTCTAACCAGCCCAGTTTGGGCAAATTCATGGTGGAGGTAGCTTCTAACCAGCCCAGTTTGTGAAAATTCATGGTGGAGGGAGCCTCTAACCAGCCCAGTTTGGGCAAATTCATGGTGGAGGGAGCCTCTAACCAGCCCAGTTTGGACCAATTCATGGTGGAGGGAGCCTCTAACCAGCCCAGTTTGGACCAATTCATGGTGGAGGGAGCCTCTAACCAGCCCAGTTTGGGCAAATTCATGGTGGAGGGAGCCTCTAAAAACCCCAGTTTGGACCAATTCATGGTGGAGGGAGCCTCTAAAAACCCCAGTTTGGACCAATTCATGGTGGAGGGAGCCTCTAACCAGCCCAGTTTGGGCAAATTCATGGTGGAGGGAGCCTCTAACCAGCCCAGTTTGGGCAAATTCATGGTGGAGGGAGCCTCTAAAAACCCCAGTTTGGACCAATTCATGGTGGAGGGAGCCTCTAACCAGCCCAGTTTGGACCAATTCATGGTGGAGGGAGCCTCTAACCAGCCCAGTTTGGGCAAATTCATGGTGGAGGGAGCCTCTAAAAACCCCAGTTTGGACCAATTCATGGTGGAGGGAGCCTCTAACCAGCCCAGTTTGGGCAAATTCATGGTGGAGGGAGCCTCTAACCAGCCCAGTTTGGGCAAATTCATGGTGGAGGGAGCCTCTAACCAGCCCAGTTTGGGCAAATTCATGGTGGAGGGAGCCTCTAAAAACCCCAGTTTGGACCAATTCATGGTGGAGGGAGCCTCTAAACAGTCCAGTTTGGCCCAATTCATGGTGGAAGGAGCCTCTAACCAGCCCAGTTTGGGCAAATTCATGGTGGAGGGAGCCTCTAACCAGCCCAGTTTGGACCAATTCATGGTGGAGGGAGCCTCTAACTAGCCCAGTTTGGGCAAATTCATGGTGGAGGGAGCCTCTAAAAACGCCAGTTTGGACCAATTCATGGTGGAGGGAGCCTCTAACCAGCCCAGTTTGGGCCAATTCATGGTGGAGGGATCCTCTAAAAACCCCAGTTTGGACCAATTCATGGTGGAGGGAGCCTCTAACCAGCCCAGTTTGGGCAAATTCATGGTGGAGGGAGCCTCTAACCAGCCCAGTTTGGACCAATTCATGGTGGAGGGAGCCTCTAACCAGCCCAGTTTGGGCAAATTCATGGTGGAGGGAGCCTCTAAAAACCCCAGTTTGGGCAAATTCATGGTGGAGGGAGCCTCTAAAATCCCCAGTTTGGACCAATTCATGGTGGAGGGAGCCTCTAAAAACCCCAGTTTGGACCAATTCATGGTGGAGGGAGCCTCTAACCAGCCCAGTTTGGGCAAATTCATGGTGGAGGGAGCCTCTAAAAACCCCAGATTGGACCAATTCATGGTGGAGGGAGCCTCTAAACAGTCCAGTTTGGACCAATTCATGGTGGAGGGAGCCTCTAACCAGCCCAGTTTGGGCAAATTCATGGTGGAGGGAGCCTCTAACCAGCCCAGTTTGGACCAATTCATGGTGGAGGGAGCCTCTAACCAGCCCAGTTTGGGCAAATTCATGGTGGAGGGAGCCTCTAAAAACCCCAGTTTGGACCAATTCATGGTGGAGGGAGCCTCTAACCAGCCCAGTTTGGGCAAATTCATGGTGGAGGGAGCCTCTAAAAACCCCAGTTTGGACCAATTCATGGTGGAGGGAGCCCCTAACCAGCCCAGTTTTGGGCAAATTCATGGTGGAGGGAGCCTCTAACCAGCCCAGTTTGGATCAATTCATGGTGGAGGGAGCCTCTAAGCAGCCCAGTTTGGGCAAATTCATGGTGGAGGGAGCCTCTAAAAACCCCAGTTTGGGCAAATTCATGGTGGAGGGAGCCTCTAAAATCCCCAGTTTGGACCAATTCATGGTGGAGGGAGCCTCTAAAAACCCCAGTTTGGACCAATTCATGGTGGAGGGAGCCTCTAACCAGCCCAGTTTGGGCAAATTCATGGTGGAGGGAGCCTCTAAAAACCCCAGTTTGGACCAATTCATGGTGGAGGGAGCCTCTAACCAGCCCAGTTTGGGCAAATTCATGGTGGAGGGAGATTCTAAAAACCCCAGTTTGGGCAAATTCATGGTGGAGGGAGCCTCTAAAAACCCCAGTTTGGACCAATTCATGGTGGAGGGAGCCTCTAACCAGCCCAGTTTGGGCAAATTCATGGTGGAGGGAGCCTCTAAAAACCCCAGTTTGGACCAATTCATGGTGGAGGGAGCCTCTAAACAGTCCAGTTTGGCCCAATTCATGGTGGAGGGAGCCTCTAACCAGCCCAGTTTGGACCAATTCATGGTGGAGGGAGCCTCTAACCAGCCCAGTTTGGACCAATTCATGGTGGAGGGAGCCTCTAACCAGCCCAGTTTGGGCAAATTCATGGTGGAGGGAGCCTCTAAAATCCCCAGTTTGGACCAATTCATGGTGGAGGGAGCCTCTAAAAACCCCAGTTTGGACCAATTCATGGTGGAGGGAGCCTCTAAAAACCCCAGTTTGGACCAATTCATGGTGGAGGGAGCCTCTAACCAGCCCAGTTTGGACCAATTCATGGTGGAGGGAGCCTTTAACCAGCCCAGTTTGGGCAAATTCATGGTGGAGGGAGCCTCTAAAACCCCCAGTTTGGGCAAGTTCATGGTGGAGGGAGCCTCTAAAAACCCCAGTTTGGACCAATTCATGGTGGAGGGAGCCTCTAACCAGCCCAGTTTGGACCAATTCATGGTGGAGGGAGCCTCTAACCAGCCCAGTTTGGGCAAATTTATGGTGGAGGGAGCCTCTAAAAACCCCAGTTTGGACCAATTCATGGTGGAGGGAGACTCTAATCAGCCCAGTTTGGGCAAATTCATGGTGGAGGGAGCCTCTAACCAGCCCAGTTTGGGCAAATTCATGGTGGAGGGAGCCTCTAAAAACCCCAGTTTGGACCAATTCATGGTGGAGGGAGCCTCTAAACAGTCCAGTTTGGCCCAATTCATGTTGGAGGGAGCCTCTAAAAACCCCAGTTTGGGCAAATTCATGGTGGAGGGAGCCTCTAAAAGCCCCAGTTTGGACCAATTCATGGTGGAGGGAGCCTCTAACCAGCCCAGTTTGGGCAAATTCATGGTGGAGGGAGCCTCTAAAAACCCCAGTTTGGACCAATTCATGGTGGAGTGAGCCTCTAACCAGCCCAGTTTGGACCAATTCATGGTGGAGGGAGCCTCTAACAAGCCCAGTTTGGGCAAATTCATGGTGGAGGGAGCCTCTAAAAACCCCAGTTTGGGCAAATTCATGGTGGAGGGAGCCTCTAAAACCCCCAGTTTGGACCAATTCATGGTGGAGGGAGGCTCTAACCAGCCCAGTTTGGGCAAATTCATGGTGGAGGGAGCCTCTAAAAACCCAGTTTGGGCAAATTCATGGTGGAGGGAGCCTCTAAAAGCCCCAGTTTGGACCAATTCATGGTGGAGGGAGCCTCTAACCAGCCCAGTTTGGGCACATTCATGGTGGAGGGAGCCTCTAAAAATCCCAGTTTGGACCAATTCATGGTGGAGGGAGCCTCTAACCAGCCCAGTTTGGGCAAATTCATGGTGGAGGTAGCTTCTAACCAGCCCAGTTTGTGAAAATTCATGGTGGAGGGAGCCTCTAACCAGCCCAGTTTGGGCAAATTCATGGTGGAGGGAGCCTCTAACCAGCCCAGTTTGGACCAATTCATGGTGGAGGGAGCCTCTAACCAGCCCAGTTTGGACCAATTCATGGTGGAGGGAGCCTCTAACCAGCCCAGTTTGGGCAAATTCATGGTGGAGGGAGCCTCTAAAAACCCCAGTTTGGACCAATTCATGGTGGAGGGAGCCTCTAAAAACCCCAGTTTGGACCAATTCATGGTGGAGGGAGCCTCTAACCAGCCCAGTTTGGGCAAATTCATGGTGGAGGGAGCCTCTAACCAGCCCAGTTTGGGCAAATTCATGGTGGAGGGAGCCTCTAAAAACCCCAGTTTGGACCAATTCATGGTGGAGGGAGCCTCTAACCAGCCCAGTTTGGACCAATTCATGGTGGAGGGAGCCTCTAACCAGCCCAGTTTGGGCAAATTCATGGTGGAGGGAGCCTCTAAAAACCCCAGTTTGGACCAATTCATGGTGGAGGGAGCCTCTAACCAGCCCAGTTTGGGCAAATTCATGGTGGAGGGAGCCTCTAACCAGCCCAGTTTGGGCAAATTCATGGTGGAGGGAGCCTCTAACCAGCCCAGTTTGGGCAAATTCATGGTGGAGGGAGCCTCTAAAAACCCCAGTTTGGACCAATTCATGGTGGAGGGAGCCTCTAAACAGTCCAGTTTGGCCCAATTCATGGTGGAAGGAGCCTCTAACCAGCCCAGTTTGGGCAAATTCATGGTGGAGGGAGCCTCTAACCAGCCCAGTTTGGACCAATTCATGGTGGAGGGAGCCTCTAACTAGCCCAGTTTGGGCAAATTCATGGTGGAGGGAGCCTCTAAAAACGCCAGTTTGGACCAATTCATGGTGGAGGGAGCCTCTAACCAGCCCAGTTTGGGCCAATTCATGGTGGAGGGATCCTCTAAAAACCCCAGTTTGGACCAATTCATGGTGGAGGGAGCCTCTAACCAGCCCAGTTTGGGCAAATTCATGGTGGAGGGAGCCTCTAACCAGCCCAGTTTGGACCAATTCATGGTGGAGGGAGCCTCTAACCAGCCCAGTTTGGGCAAATTCATGGTGGAGGGAGCCTCTAAAAACCCCAGTTTGGGCAAATTCATGGTGGAGGGAGCCTCTAAAATCCCCAGTTTGGACCAATTCATGGTGGAGGGAGCCTCTAAAAACCCCAGTTTGGACCAATTCATGGTGGAGGGAGCCTCTAACCAGCCCAGTTTGGGCAAATTCATGGTGGAGGGAGCCTCTAAAAACCCCAGATTGGACCAATTCATGGTGGAGGGAGA